>NC_089837.1:206831475-207131475 GCF_035609145.1 Eleutherodactylus coqui | reverse complement strand
GTCACGGCGCCCCCCAGAGACCCCCAAACTTACCTGCGGATCCGGCGTCCTCGCTCCCGCATGACGCTTCGGCGTGACGCGTTGCCGCGTCATGTGACACGCCGGCCCCGTCACATGACGCGGCTGGCCGTGTCATAGGACGCGCCGGCCGCATCATATGACGCGGCAGTAGGCGGGGAAGCGGTTTCACGCTATCTTCCGCTGCAATGGAAGCCGTCCACGCGTACACCCGCGGCAAATAGAGCATGCCACGGGTGAGGACGGGTGATTTCCGCGGTGGAATTCCGCACCGTGAGCCCTGAGCTATTAGCTTCAATAGAACCTAATAGCTGCGGGCAAAGCAGCAGATTTCCGCCACGAATTACGCGGCGGATATCCATCTGTGGGAAGGAGGCCTAAGAAATCTCAACTATCAGGGACCACTGATTATAAAGTCTGAATAAAAACACTACATAAGACCTTACAGCACGGACTATTCTATTTTACTGCATGAACTATTCGATTTACTACTTTACATTTGTTTCTATTCTTAGGTCTCATTCACATCAGTGTTGGAGGTTCCATTCGGAGTCTTGATCCCCGATTTCTGCTAAAAAACTATGAAGGGCTAGCAGAGTGTGCATTTTGTCATATAAAATGCTGAATGGAAACCAAATTAACCCCATTTTAGCCAATGGTGTCTATTTGTCACTGTTCCAGTTCCATCATAAGATGGATCTTATTGCTGTTTCCTATTCAAAATGGAAACCCCAGCGCTGATGTGAACGAGCCCTTAATTAATTTTTGTACTATTTTACTGAATAACATAGTCAATGTGAGGATAGAGAAAGCAATAAATGACTCATACTTGTTCAATGTTGAACTGAAGTTGACTGACTGAAATGACTTTACACTGGAAGATGACTAGTAAAGCCTCACATACCCGTGTTTTGTACTTTGTCTTGTTCCAATACATCAAATCACAGAAAAACAGACATAATAATTCAAAAATCACAGAAAGCGGCCATACTTGTTGGTATAATGATACAAAATACAAGGACAGGTGTACACACCATATCCCATAACATGCAAGCAGTGCATGCTATATGGAGGAGTATTGTACTGCACTGTATCAGTATACCGGTAAGTATGGCCGCCTTCTATGATTTTTTGAATTCCTATGTGCTTATTCTGTGATTTTTTTGTAACTTTAGTTTAGGGTGTATTTTGGCTAAAATATTAACCAATACCTCGTATTTATGGGTATTTTTGCATCAAGAAGTCTGGCTTCAAACGCTGGGAGAGTCCAGGGTGTCAGTGTTAGTGCGGTTCACTTTTGAGGTGCAGGGCAGCTGGATGGGCTGAACAATATGGAGAGTTATTAATCGGCTGTAAGAATGCATGGTGCACTACACGGATTTGTATGCCTTATTTATTTGAACGTATAATACTAAGCAGCTACCCTCCCACCATATCTGATAGACATGCGAGTGGTTAGTCATCAGTATATATTGCACCTATGCAGCGCTCCTTCATATAGCAATTTGTCTGAGGGATGTGGTGTCTATACCTCCCCTTGTATTTTGTATCGGTATACCAGTGAGGCCACCTGCAAACGGGCGGATTTGAAGTGCGGAATCCACGATAGCCTCCCACGCGGATGATCCACGGCTTTCCGCACCAATTCAAACCAATGGAGCATCCGCATGTCCTCTCACATGAGCAGAAAGCGACTGCAATTTTTCCGCTTATTAAAAAAAAAATCCCTCCATTTTTTGCGCGGATTCCGCGCTGATGGCCTCCATTGAAGTCAATGGAGGCTGTCCGACCTGTGGCCCGTGATGCGGGAAAAGCAGGAGATTAAGAAAAAAAATCTGTACTGCGCATGTACAATGATGAGCCGTGCGGACTATCCGCAGTACAGAAAAAGTAGAGAAACTACAGGTACGCACGGACGCTGAAGCTGCCAGGGTCAGATTCCGTTGTGGGATCTCGCATGTGGAATCCGGCTTTGCGTGTGCAGGCAGCCTAAGTATGGCCACCTTCTGTGATTTTTGTTTAATACATCAGTAACATTGTAATATCTGTTTAATGCAGTAGACTGTAGACTAAGGGTACTTTTACACGGGATGTCTGTTTAGCGCTTAATCGCCCAGCAGCCGTAATAGTGATTATCGTTCCTGTGTTTTTACACAGGAGCAATGATTGCTCACTGACTGGAAGCGGAATGCTTTAAAGATCTATTTCGGCCATCTATTTCAGCAAAAACAGTCAATCGTTCATAAAGAAAGAGCTACCTGTTTACACAGCTCAACAGTCGCTTGGTTTTTCGGCGAGCTGAAAACCAAGTGACTCTTACTTCAACTTACTCAGTCTGCCAGGTCCCGTGTTTACATGGTTGAACAGTTGCCTGTAATTGCTTTTTTGAGCAATTCCTTGGGTGACCGTCGGCCTGTGTAAAAGTACCCTAAATTAGGGTGGTTTAAAACAGGACAGGTATTAACAAACAATTGCCTGTTTACACCAAACAAGAATTGATCAACCAGCAATCAAGGTCAGATCCTTTAAACAAGTCTTTAAAACAATGATTGGGAATTGAAAACCAAGCCAGAAATCCATGCACAGACAGCTGTTTCGGTGATTCGTCCCTCATCTGCCCCTACAGTGTGCAGTAGGTTTCCGGCTTGGCTAGTGAGAGGCAGGTATATGATGTGGGTCAGGAGGAGTATCGTGTCTCCTTAAGGAGAGCACCTAGAAGCTGTGTGGAGACACCTAGGACTCACCTAGGTGTCTCCACACACCTTCTAGGTGCTCTCCTTAAAGAGAGACGATACCCCTCCCAAAATTGGTGCCATACATGGCCTTGATAGGTTTTCTCCACAAAGGTTCACCCAATCCAACATACAGGACCAAACATTAGCAAAGTATACCAATAATAGTAAAAAAGTCAATAAAAGTATAAATATAGCATATGGGATATCGCTTACGGTCCTGTAGGGCATACGATAATGCATGGTATGCAGGTCTATGGTTGGCGTCTGTAGTACTGCGTACCAACCATCATTGAATGCCCTGTGGGATCATTAGTAAAATCACCCTGGTTATATTTATACTTTTCTTAGCAGTTTCACTTTTATAGGATTTTGAAATCAGATTAAAACATTTAATATTTAACAACTAAACTAATACAAAACGAAAAAGTTATTTTCTAAATCTGCTTAGTAAGATACATAAAACTGAAGAACAGCTTTACATTTAACAAAAGAATAAAATATTGTTCATTCAAGTATCCTAACTCTCTCTGATGGCAGATTTCAAGGAAAAGAAGGGTTGGCATGTTAAATTGCAATACACCCAATCCTTTTGAGAGATAAGCTGCCTGTCCACAGGCGATGATCCGCTGGCGATAAATCGCCCACAGATTATGCTTTGTGAAGCTTTCCATAGGGTTGCTATGGAAAGCAGAGCGCCGGCGTCCACGAGCAGAGAATCATAGCGATTCTCCGCTCGCGGGATCTACATCGCGGCATGCTGCAATTGCCGCAATTTTCTGCGGTGAGCTTATCTGTCAGATAGGCTCATCTCGGAGACCTGTCAGCTCTCCCACCTCATCCCCCGCAGTGGAATATCGCTAGCGATATTCCACCTCTGCCATGGACAGGGGGCCTTAGGCTGCTGGAAACTATATCTGGCAACAACCTATTCTCCTACCCTTATTGAAAATACATGCACTCATCCAAGCTAAGCATGCACGACTATATTATTAATATTTATTGCTCATCACAATAAATATATCACATTGGATATTTACTAACTATTGCATGATCAATGATTAGAATGCTATCATGAAGTAGTCTACAGCCCAAGCACCATGCCACCCATGGCCCATTGTAGTTTTTAACACTTTTGCCACTTCAACTTTGCATACATTGTTCAATACAGACAAGTAAATTGTTTTGTTACGTCCCTGCGGCAAGCTATGAATCCATAACTATCATATATGCCAAACAAAGAGCATTCTAGCACTGAGTTATATAGTACAACTGAAAAGTACACTACACAGACTATAAAACAATCACATGGTGCATTGCCAAGCATCAATATAAAAAGGAATCTATGAAATAAACAAAAACTGTATTGCTGACAAACACAGACATGGTTGTGTAGCTTTATATAGCCTTGTCTGTATCCTGTTACTACTCTGTTTATTTGTACAACCCTATTGGTATTTTATCTATCAGGACTATACCTTATCAGTTCCAGGAAACTCAGCAGGAGATGATTCTCTCAGCCCATTAGAGGGGGTTACAGGGGGGTAGATGTGATTTACAACTCTTCCTTGTGGATAGGTGATATGGGGGATGGATTTGGACGGTTTGGAGGCAGCAAAAGGAAGTAACTTTATTTACTTGTGTGGCTGCAGAGAAGAGGTATTTTACTTTTCTGGTCATTACCTTGGGACTGAATTAACCAAGGTGTGAAATGGCCTTGTATTAGGATCAGGTATGTGGGGCCCAAAGTGATTATGAAGGACCAATAACCAGTGCAGCTATTTGCATAAACCAAATGCTTAACCGCTATCTCCAAAGGAGGTCATTACCAGCTCTGATTTGCAGCTACTGCCCTTCTGAGATCTGTCTGGTTTGTTCACTAAGCTACCTTTCAACTGGAATGTAAAAAGCTCAGTATTTTACTAAAAACCTGAAACCCTCAAAACTTACTGAGCAGAACTAAGTGGCTTCTTGGACATTGGGTCCTGCCAGAGTGCGGAGGAATTACATCATTCCAGGACGATTACAGATGTCACATGGTAAGTTTTCTGTGGTTTATTGCTCAACTTCGAGAGCAGTACTTTGCATTCCAGGACTGACTTATTGCTACATTGGATCGAGATGAGAAATAGTCATTTAATTAAATAATTACAACTTTCCTAATAACTTTGGGACAAATTGATGGAGCTTTCACTCTTACCCAAAACATGTTGACGTGATGTACCTGGAAGTGCATTTGATGTAATGTTGCCCTTAGCAAATGTATCTGACCATAATGTTCAGCAAAAGCAGACATTCTGTATGCAATGGTGTTGGAGCAAGCACAATATAATTACTGGGGCTGAAAGCTGATCTTATTTACTGGATTTCACAGCACTTCCTTTAATTGGATTGCAGCTATTTTCATTTTTCTCTGTTTAACTTGGAATACTTTCTAAGGCCGCCTGCAGACGAGCGGAAATCCCGCCGCGGGATTTCCCGCGGGATTTCCGCCGCTGAAAGTCTGCATAGGAGTGCATTACAATACGCACTCCTATGCAGACGGCCGCGGTTTGGCCGCGCGAAATCTCGCGCGGCAAACAAACCGCGGCATGTTCTAATTTCCTGCGGGGCACGCACTCACCTGGCCGCCGGCTCCGGTCTGCGCATGCGCCGGCTGCGCGGCAGCCGGCACATCAAAGAGCCGGGGCCGCCAGGCGCGGGTGAGTACGCGCTCGTCCCTGCAGGCTCTGGGGTCGGATCGCGCGGCGAGATTTCTCGCTGCCGGATCCGACCCGCTCGTCTGCAGGCGGCCTAAAGAGAAGAGCCCTCTATTTAACATAGGATAGGAGTTATGTGATCATTTACAAACACCCTATATATAGAGGGAGGAAATGTAATGGTACAAGGAGGAATGATATTATGGTTTTACTGGAGAAGAGCGGAGATAAGAAATACAAGTTCAGTGAAAGGACGTTTTATTTGCCATATTTATTTTTCAAATCAGTTAAGAATCAAGAAATAGAAGTATTTATCCTGCCAGTCACAACTGATGGATCACAACTGTAATAACCAGGAGGGATATACTGAATAATGTGCCAAAGTAGCTTCTGGCAGAACGGCAAAAACATTTCATTTCTGAAAAATAATTTGTGACTCGGATTTAGGAAAAGTCAGTATTTTCATATTTTAATGGTGCTTTACATTATTCTCAATTTTTTTCTGAAATACACCGTATTTTCGAACGGATGGAAATATAAAGAGCAAGAGGAGGTATGCAGTACCTTGGGGACAACGTTAACATTTTAGAAGCATTTACAATATATGTCTTAGAAAACTGGAAATTCCAGTTCTGTTATTATGAAAATTGCCTCCATTGCTTTGCAGATCAGCCAAATGCTATTTATGACAAGCTACTGCATAGTCTGAGAACAAGATGTAGACAACTGTTTGCTGATTGGTTTAACAGGGTTGTCTCATGAATGCAGATAGCTGCAATCTGGCTTTATAAACCCCTGGCAATGTTTAATCTCTATTTGTATAGCACCAACATATTCTACAGCACTTTCGAAATCAGGGCAAACATACACAAAATCAGTCTTGACATACAGTATTAAACTGGCGGGAGGCATAAACAATAGGGCTGAGGGGCCTGGTCGCAAGAGCTCACAGGTTATAAGGAGGTATACACATAGGGTGCTATACATGTATACATAAAGCTGTGTGAGTAAGCAGATAGGAGGTGCAGTGGGAAGAAGAGGGTGAGGTTTCCAAGGCAGAGGGTAGAGGCTGGCTAGATGGAGGGTTTAGGTTAGGAAATATGATAGGCCAGTTTCACAGGGCCCGAGAATCTCACACGAGCTTGGTGCGTTATAAGACTCACAAAACTTGCACGGATATGAACCCCATTCTTTTGAATGGAGTCATATACATAAGCAATATTTATAAAAATCTTGGCATGTCCTATCTTTTCACGTTCCTCAAAATGAATCGCCCATTGTTTTCAATGGGACAGTAAAACACAGCGCACGTCGAGTGATGTGCACGCAAGTGTGATGCTGGGCTTCCCATTGAAAACAAAGGGAAACATTTGCCGATCTTCTAAAGCCGCGCCGGAGGATTACTACTTCACAGAAGTGATGGAAGGTGTTTTTACACGCTATCGTGCTCAATCATGTGTAGGCAGCCTTAGCAAGTAAGGAAGATGGAACAATACCTCTGTAGCGCCACCTATTGGATGGCAGCATTCCTTTAAATCAATGTCTGACGCTCTATACAGGTCTTTGTAACAATGATTGGAAACTGAAAGCCAAGCCTAAATCCATATACATACAGCTGTTTTGGGGTATTTGCCCCTCATCAGTGTGCAAAAGGATCCTGGCTTGGCTATGACATAGGTCGGGAGGGTTATCATCTCTCCTTAAGGCGGGCAACTAGAAGGTGAGTGAGGAGACTTACAAGGCCATGCATGCTCCTCTGGGTAATATGCAAATAAGAAAGATGGAATAATATCTCTGCAGTGCCACCTACTGGATGGCAGCATTCCTGCAATTCAATGTCAGACTCTTTATACAGGTCTTTGTAACAATGATAGGTAGCCTTGGGGCATTTTCACACTGGCAGCTATTTATTATGATTAGTGCAGCATTCCGAGTTAAACATATATAATTATAAACAGCACATACCTGGATACATCGCATGGTCTGCCCCCCACTAACTATCAGACACCACCGCCTGGACTAATCCCGCAGCCAACAGTGCACTGATAGACTGCAGTTGGGATGAATCGTGATGGCAGTTTCTCAGTGTTAGGAGGATCACCTGTTGGGGGAGTCTGCAGCATTGATTGGCTGACGGCTGCCCCAGATAAAGGTCTTTTCCCACCTTGAGCGCCACCCACAGCTGGTCCGCGGCAGTGATACAGTACATGTGGGGGCCCGTGTGCCCCCGTTTGCTAAGGGGCAGGTCCCATTTCTAACACCTCGATTTTGGAACGCTGTCTTCTTTATTTTCAGGCATTTCAGCACTTTTAAGCACACCTCATTCCCTCATTGTGCTAATGGGGTGTGTTAAAAAGTGCTGTCAAACGCTTTTTGGAAACGCAGTTTGAAAACACACTGAAAAGCTGCGTTTTAACAGAATCATGTGTGAGAGCACCTTAGAAAAGTGAAGAGTGCTTGTGAACTGTACATACGGGAGGGAAAGAGAAAGAGGCTGACGTGTAGTACAGAGTGTTAAGGCAGCAGAAATGCAGTCCTAAGCTCTTGCTCATGACCTGAATGTTGCAAGTTCAATCCCCGCGTGGTACAGGTAGCTCAAGGTTGATTCAGCCTTCCATCCTTCCGAAGTCAGTAAAATGAGTACCCAGCTTGGTGGGGGGTAATAAATAAAGCACTGCAGACTAAGTTGGCGCTATACAAATAACAAGATTTATGTGGCTGGAATGCACTGAAGATGGACATTGGTTGTTAGTTGTGAATTAGAGAACCAAAACAAGCACAAAAGCAATTATAATGGTATTGAAATGTAATTTATTAAAAAAGCATATGTAGCATACCTGTCTCCAGCTATATATTGCAGGGAAATTATAGTACTACATGATCGCCATAAAATTATTTGGTGACCATAGCCGGGTTGAGTCCACCAGAGCAACAACAGCTGTTTGTTGTAGGACCTGTCTCATAGAGAGGTCCTACAACCGCACATATGGATAGGAATTATCCACATTAGATAGATACTGTTTAAACAATTTGTAAATGATTGTTCGAGGTTTGAAAGAGGCAATTTATTGTGGGATATTATATATTGCAGGATACCTATACAATTGTAATTTGTGATCTAAATCATTCAGACGTTATATATTTTAATGTTCCCAAATACATGCAGGAAATTTATTATGTATATACAAATGTCTGGAATAAATGGAACAACGATCATTGATGGTTGCTTTATGTAAACAGCCCTTGAATCCTACTGACATCTACATGTCTGCTCACCATATAACTAACTCAAGATTCTGATGTGATGCTGGCCCAAAGTAATTGCCTATCAAAACTGCTTATAGAAGATTAGTGCCCAAATGCTTTACATAAATATTTGACAAGATGGCCTTTTTTAAACTTGAAAATGTATTAATTTTGTATTATAGCCACAATGTCCCCCTGTAGTAGTAATACATATGGGTACCCATACATGTGATAATGCCTATCTGCAATAGGGTGCTAGTACATGGGTGTTAGCTGCCGCAGTTAATTCTTGTGATTTCGTGTTAATTGCTAGGCTGAACCTGGACTTGCAATTAAAAAAAAGGCACATCCACCTGTAGCCTGAGACTTAGCAGTAAGTCTTGACTATTAGTGGCAGCAACTAACTCTTACAATGTAGGAGGGGGGAGAGAGACGTTTGGTGACACCTATACTGCTAAAGAGAAATTTAGGCGGGCTACACATGGGTGGATTTGCATAGCGTAATCCGGAGTGGGTGACCGCCTCTGGATTCCACAGCAAATATTGCCCACATCATGCTATGAAAAAACATGTTTTTCTCTACATGAGCGGAAATGATTTGCAAATTTTCTGCTCGTGGAGAAAAAAAAAAAAATCGCAGTATGCTCTATTTCTGTGCGGATTCCCCATGGACGGCTTCCATTTAAGTCAATGGAAGCCGTCTTACCCAGGGCCCTTCCGCAATGACATTCCACGTCATCACCTAGTGATAACGCGGGAAAAGCCACGATTTAAAAAAAACTAAATTGTACTGTGTATGTTTGACGACTCGCTCTGCGGATCATCCGCAATACAATTGGCCAAGAAAAAAAGCAGGTAGGCATGGATGCTGGCTGGGCACCGGGTCGGATTCCACTGCGGGCTCACGCATGTGGAATCCGACTCAAGTGTAAGCAGCCGGCCTGAGAGAGACATTTGGCCACAGTTTGAGTGATGTTGAAGTGCTGGATGTAATTAGACTGCAGAAATCAGGTGTTTTTGATTTTTTTTTGTTAAAAAAAAATATTTGGTAGAGGTGCCGCAAGATAAAAAAGGTTGGGAAATGTTGCCTTACACTTTAGAAACACATGACTGGTATGCAAATGGTACTGAAGTGAATAGGACTGCAGTACCAACCTGGGCCATGTGCAATGTAAGGAGCTGTCTGTTTCCTGTAGTTAGGAGTGGGACAACCCTTTTATTATTATATAGCCACCATAGCTGTCTAAGGGTTTTTTTTACACGGGATGATGTGTCATGCAACAGATAGGTCGTCCTAACGATAAACGTTCCTGTGCTTTTACACAGGAACGACTGAATGGAGGAGCAGTAGTGAATGGAGGTGGATTGGCTGGGGATCGTTACGGTCCGCCGGCCTCCATTCACAATCCTTCAGATTCTCGCTGGATCTGATCGATAATTGTTCCGTATAAAACTCCTTTAACCAGAAGGTCTGTAACTGCTGTAAAGGTTAAGAAGATCATGGGGTCAGTGAAGAAAAGTGAAGTGCCAAGCCTTGTAATTATAGGGTTGGGCGGTATATTAATAGTCACCGTATCTAGAGAACTCTGGGGATAATTGAACTTTCCATCCTTATTTACAGACAGGGCTTTTTGATCCAGATAATGGAAATGAGTTTATGGTAAATTATCTGTGAACCAGAACGCTGGCTAATGTTATAGAATCACATATATTTCACTAAATGGAATCTCACTTCCCTGGAGCTCCTGATCATTACTTACTGCGAATGGCCTGTTTGTAAGATGCAGTGTCGTCTGCCGCACAATAATGCAATTATGGTAGCGTTCAACACCAATTTCAAAGGAGAAATACTAAAAAAAACACATTTTCATTTTGATAGCTGGATAGTCTTCCCTTTTGATGTACATGCTGTGCAGAAATGGTTCATTTCAGATGGTGAATCTATGGCTTATAATGGAATTTTCTATCTTATATAAGCATCTTTTGCATATCTCTAATTACTACATGCAGACTAGCCATTGGTGCTGCAGAGAACTATGCAATACACATATGATATATATCGTTTCAGCTTTTTCCAACTGTTATCTGAAATAATGTGAAAGCAACAGTTGCCTTCAGGTCATTCGCTGTGATGGAACACAATGCCATGGCTTGCTTCACTTCAGGCAACGTTCGGCTAAATCTGTGCACATGTTGTAGGCAGCATGACTGATGCGAAGGAATTACATAGAGATTTGCAAAACAAAGATATACATACAGTTAATTAGAGAGTGAAATAACAACCAAACCATATGATGATTTCCATAATCACACTCAATATTTCATGTTCATACATATTCATCCATCCAGCATGGTTCTATAGCTAATTGATGCTTTATGGTAAATGAATGGCTATACTGTTGGCTAGAGATAGCTGAAGCCTCAGCCCAGAGGAAAGTTTAGAGGTTGGGTAGGAGCTTTCATGCTCTATATCTGCCATATACAGTAATCCTGATAAGCTATCAGGAGCTCTTTATTATTTGCAATCCTGAACTTTGCATGTGACCAGAGCAGAAATATCTGAAAATAATCAGCATAGAATGTAATGTAGCACTTTAGGCAAAATTCCAGGGATAGCCCACAAGGGCACCATTTAGCAGACTGCTGTAGAGACAAGGATCAAACAAGCTGATCTACATATCTACATCTAGAATGGGGCCACAATAAAACACAGATACCTCAAGTAGCTCAAGCCATGTACACAGCATCTGTGCAGCCAATTTTGACAAGTGAGCATAGCCTAAATGCTGCGGAGATTCCACAGCATGTACGCTGTGTATGAAGTCACCTTATATGGCCATGTGCATGTGTCTTTAATCTTATGCATACAGTAAAGACCTTGACGAGAGTAAAAGTAAACCCTGAACATTCACATTTATACATACCCGCAGTAAAACAAGGGTGCAGCACTTCTGTCAATGACGGTTAGTGGCAGTCTCATTATATGCATTGCAGGGTAGAACAATTAGGTCAGTTGTGAACTCTAAACATGTACGATCCAATGTACCCCAGATATACAGGCATCTATATCCTATACAATAGGTGGTGTGTCCTGCTAATGATCCAATCTGTCAACCTCCATACACATTGGATCATCAGCAGGAAAAACTACCTATTGTATAAGATATACACCTGTATAACATTTAGGGCATGTTCACACAGGATGGGTTTTCCATGCAGACCTTCTGCACAGAAAATCCATGGCATTTACAGTAGCAGCAAAGTGGATGAGATTTTGAAAAGCTCATCTATACACTGTGGAAAAAATTAGCACAAAATCCATGTGGAAATTGACAAGTAGTGCAGAATTTAATTTTAAGTTTATACTACGGAATCCACTTCTTCTCAATGAGGGGTGAATTCTGCACCAGAATCCATGTTAAAAGCTACATGAAGACCTGCAGACTTTCAGCAGACATGCTGCAACAAATCCACCCCATGTGAACATGCCCTAAAAGTTCCTCAGCCTGAACCATCTGCATTTTGCTAACAGGCTTATACTAAAATACATAGAAAGATCTTGTCCCACTTCCTGTAAACTATTTAGGATTTGTTCACATCAGCGTCTAGCGTTTTCCGCTAGAAAACAGTACAAAATAGTGCCGCATAAGATGGAACCGTTCAGAGCAGGAAAACTGAATCCCCCCATGCTGATGTGAACAAGCCCTAACTTATTCACTTTCTATGCTATCATTTCTAGCTCATTGCGTAATGTCATCATGCATATATTATAATGTATATTACATCACCAGGTAAAATACATAAATAAAATAAATCTTATTTGTATAGCGGCAACTTATTATGCAGCGCTTTCAGGTCATTATTACTTATTACCCCCCACCAAGCTGGGTACTCATTTTACCGACCTCGGAAGGATGGAAGGCTGAGTCAACCTTGAGCTGGCTATTTGAACCATGCAGGGATTGAGCCCACAACCTTCACGTCATGAGTGAGAGCTTAGGTAAGAGGCTGAACAATTCTAGAGGTCACTTAGGGTGGAATCCCCATGGCCGAACGGCTCTGTCTAAGGACGGAACTGAACAGCGCTGACCGGACTCCATTGACTATAATGGAGTCTGTTCGGTTTCTGCACATCTGCCCAGCTTTCGGACGAAAGAAACCGGATCTGCGAGCAAAGGTACTAATGCAGATGTGAGTCCGAGTTTAGGAATTCCTCCGCATTCACTGGATATTCTTATTTTGCAATTTGTGATGTGTAAGGAAGTGGATGTAAACTCTAAATATATAGGTTGTTTTTTTATAGTTCCTGCGAGCCCAAAGGGAGGAGAGGATGGACACATTCGCTGAGCCAAGACTAGCCTAGAATTTAACTTGAAGACCATAGGAGCCAACAATTCATATGGCTATAACTGTGTTAGTGAAAGCGGTGGTGTAACAGGTCTGCTGGCAGAGGTACAGCCTCGTGGTTACAGTGGAATACTGTTTACTCCACCCAAGAGATTTTAAAGGACAAAAATGCTTTGATGCTCTTCCCAACATGTTGAAAATGTCACGTGATTTAGTTTTGTAGCAACTCGTTTGCTCATCTCTAACGTACTTTGTATGTAAATAACTGTATGTGCTATCTCTTCTATGAATACATAGGACAACTGTTGGGCACTGCAGCTCAATGGGTTGTGATTAGCGTTCACATTCCTGCGATCCAGTGGATTTAGGTGGTATATTTATTGACAGTAAGGAAAATAATGAATATGTGTTCCCCGTGGTTATATAACTGTGTGCCAGTGTCAGCCTAGGCCCAGGGTAACCCTTACACTGATGTAGGCGCTGTGCCACAATACTGGTATATATTTTGTGTGTGTGTATGTATATACATATACACACAGTATATACCAGTATTGTGGCACAGCACCTACATCAGTGTAAGGGTTACCCTGGACACCAAAAAGTGATTTTATATCCTGTGTGTGTGTATATATATATATATATATATATATATATACACACATATATACACATACACACACATACACATTATATATATACATACATATACACACAGGATATAAAATCACTGTTTGGCGCCAGACGAACAATTTGCGGTAAGATCACAAGGTGCCTTAGGACCCTTTTCGTTCACCGAATGTAAAGCACGCCTGAGCTTCACAACCAAGGACTGGTCCAGTGGACTGAAAGCAGATATCACAGAGAGCAAGTGACTGTGAGCCTAAGGCCCAATGTCCACAGGCAGATCGGATTCTGCATGTGGGAGCCCGCAGCGGAATCCGACCCTGCCCGTGGCCGAGGACACTGCTTACCCGTCCGAGTCTTCTATTTTCTACACTGTGGATGTGTGCGGAAGCACATGCGCAGTGGAGTTTTTCGTTTTTCCTTAAACTCTTGCTTTCCCACGGAATCCGCATCCCGTCCACAATTTAATAGAAACTGTCCGTGCGGGAACCACACTGAAATGGAGCGTGCTGCAATTTCTTTTCCAGAACAAAAGGTCCGCAAAACAAATTTGCATGCTTTAATTCAGCTGCAGATGCCCATTTTTCCCTATAGGTGGCTTAATTTGCATGAACCACCCGCAAATCAGATCCACCAGTGGACATTGGGCCTAAGGCTAACTTCACACGGGCAAGTGCGGTATCAGGCCGTGAATCACAGTCTGATTTTGTGCTCACCAATATGCTATGCTGCACCCCTACCCCTGGTAGTGGACTTAGATATGGACGCAAAACTAAGTTTTGCAAACTTCAAGTGATTGTACCAGTCTTTGTGACTTGTAACTGTCAACCATTTGTGCCACTGTTGTAAAAGAAGTCAAGTCAACCATTTAACTATTAAAAGGGGTTGTCCGAGTTAAGGAGACCCGTCACCGGGTCCACCATGCATTAAAATAACAAAACAGCAGTTACTCCCCGCTCTTCGCTGGACCCCAGGCGCTGGCTCTGGGCTTTGTGGTCTTTGTTTACAAGGCTGCTATGATGTTACTTAAACCTGCTGTAGCAGCCAATGACAGCACTGAGCCATGATCACGGAGCGCTGTCATTGGCTGCAGCAGCTTGTTTGTAGATAGCTTGTAAAGTGATGTCACAGGAAACCAGACCTGGCAGCGGGAGATGAGTAAAGGAGCAGGAAGAGGTAAGTAATCGCTGATTTTTTATTTTAAGGCATGGGGAACCCGGTGACAAAGGTTTTGTTAACTCTGACAACCCCTTTAAATTCTACAATCTTTATAAATGGGGTCACCTCTTGCAGGTAGCCACATGTGGGAGGAAATGTCTCTTAGCAGGTGATCTCTGACATCTGCTAAGCAGTTGGAATTATCTTGCTCACTGGCAGATCAAGCAGGGTAGCATTAATGAATGTATGTATCCTAATGTAATATCTGCAGACAATCTGGATATTGGGCACTCAGCCAGGATGCTACCTGCTTTTCCAGCTGCTCTATGTGTGTGAAAACATATTAGCAGCCACAAAGTGAAAAAAATGTGTGTATTGGTTTTCCTGTAAACTGTAATATACAGCCGCCGGTCCTTACACTTGGACCGATGCTTTACTAAGAAAAGAACTCTAGTAAAAATTGGCTATAAACATTCAGTAGCTGTTGCCCAAATGCACGTTTGGCTCACAGCTATTTCTCTCAACCATCATAAACATGCATTCCCAGCTTAGCCAAGTGTGCATAGTTAAGCTACGTTTACATGGTACGACGGTCCGGTACTATTGTATTATGTCTCCACCAGACTAATGGGTGGAGACCTTCAGTGACAGCTAAGGGGTAGGTAACGCCCCCAAATTTCCTAATTGGCTAGCTGCTGCAAGGTCGTAGCAGCGTAGGGATTGAGTTATGGCTGAGATGGAGAGTTAGGGTAAGTTTCAGTGTTAGGATTACATTATTAGCTGTACATTGTTAGATGTCTAGCGCGGCTGCAGTAACATGGAACTATTGACAGCAAATAATATAAGCCTTACACTGAAACTAAACCTCCATCCCACAAAGAATCATTCCCCACGCTGTGAGGACATTGCCGGCCGGCCAGCATAATTCCCCCCACCACCACGCCGCCGCGGCCAAAGCCAAGCTGCTACCAGGACCCTGCAGACAGCCTCCCCATTTCATGCAGACATTACCAGGATACGAGCACCTATCCGCAGCACAGGACAACCCCCTGTCCTCCAGCTGTTACCGGCTCTGCGGCACTCCATCCACACATGCAGACAGCAGCCCTGAGCGCAGAAGGGAGACTGGACTGGTCAGTGGCAGGAGCTGACAGGCCAAGGACAGGAGACAGCCCGATGACTACAGTGAGCCCTGACCGGAGTGGTGAGTGGTGGCAGCGGACAGGCCAAGGATGCCAGCAAGAAGGGAGACCACAGTGGTGAGTGCCAGGACCTGGCCCTGCAGCCAATCAAGAACAGGGGGCGTCACCTGGCTGTCCAACAACCTTACCCTTGTCGACACCGGAAGTGGTGGGTGTTGACCAGATACACAAGTACCCGACAGTCCTACGGACAACTGCCCAACTACTGCTCCTCGGCTTTACATATTCCTTCTGTGAATGGTAAACAGGCAGTTGTTCATAGTTGAGTGACTGCCTGTTTATACGGCCCAACAGTCATTTGGTTTTTAGTTCTGCGAAAAACCAAGCGACTCTGACAAGAGAGTGATTTCTTGCTCTGTGCTCGGTCGGCAGCCACGGGTTTCCAGCGATAATTCGAGGTGTAATCACCCCGTGTAAAGATAGCTTTATTGTAATATTTTGTGCTAGTATATAGCTTGCTAATATATACTTGATCATTCAGAAATAAACAAACAATTGGGGTTGTTAGGAGATCATAATACCCACAATAGTCTTTATTTGCGATGCTGTTACCTGCTGGGTATGCAGTGGTCATGGCTCCTGGGTCCACTTCACGCACCCCATGATAATGGAGGGTGTACATGTATATCCTCTTGTGTAAAGGAGTAGAAAAAAATAAACATACTAGCATGAATCACTGGTTGTCATATATATCAGGGAATACATACAACTAGTGGAGCTGTTTAAGGTTACATGCACACGAGTGCAAGACTTGTGCGAGCTTTGTTCATGGCGAGACGCACAAATATAAACCCCAATTCTTTTGAATGGGGTCATACACATGGGCATTTTTGTTTCCTGCAGTAACTTCCTTGCAGCATGTCCGATGTTTAGGCCTTCCCTTGGAACACTTCACATTGCATCACATTGTTTCCAATAGGGCTGGCACAGCATCGCACCCACCGCATGCAAGGTGCACGCGAGTGCGATGCGCAGTTTACCCATTGAACGCAATGGGAAACACTCCGCAATCTTCCAAGGCGGAGGATCGTTACTTCCCTAAAGCGATGCGATGTGGTTTTAACACTAAAATGCCTTGCATCCATTGGGATATTGCATGTTGGCGAATGCGATATCGGACCGAGTTTCAAGGTCCGATAGCGCACTTGCCCATGCGATATTAGCCTAGGATGTTTTAAAGAGAACACTGAGCCTCTGCACTGAAAATCTTCTGTATAGATTGACATTTATTATTTTAGGATCCTCTCCTGGTTCGGCCTCACGAATCCTGAGCAGAACATTGCGTGTGAATGCAGCCGAGCTGTAGATGACATGTATGTTCTGTCGGCGGCGTGTTTGTGGAGAGTCATGAAGCCAGTGAGACGTATTTCCACCGCGCTCACCTCATGGCTCGTACCTCCAGTCACCCCTGTGAGGTATCCAGCTAATGTTAGCTTGTGGGCCGCACCACCGTCCACAATATTTACCCTGCCAGCCCGGAATAAAGAGGACATTGAGAAGAGGCAGGCGGCGCCCGGCACAGGATGTTTCTTCACTATTTTGGTTGGAATATCATAGCACATCAGTCGGCTGAGTAAAAGCAAAAAGCTGACATCCATGTTTCCAGTGCTTGCTTTCCTGACATCTCCTCCCAGGCCCAGACATACTTGGGTAGAGGTGTGCCCGCCCCGTTGTCTGCTAGATGACTAAGCTCATCAAACCTGTTCTCTACAGGATGTGCGAGCCGGGGCTGAGCTCTCAGCTATATTAGGACGCTATGGTCATTAATACCCTGGCATGCAGCTTATAGACAACGTACTACAGCTACAGTCACACGGCGCGATATCAGGCTGAGAAACCCAGTCCGATATCGCGCTTGTTAACGTGCGTTTTACCTGCGGATGTGAGAGGTTTTTCATACAAAAATGTCTCGCATCACTTCTGTGAAATTGCAATCCTCCGCTATCGACATGCGTTTCCCGTTGACTTCAAGGGGAAACATCACACTTGCTTGCACATCGCACTGCATGCAATGCGTTTGACTGCCCCATTGAAAGTAATGGGCGATGCAATCCGGGGGACGTGAAAAACATAGGACATGCAGTGATTTTTTACATCACAGCATTTCTGTAAGAGAAAACATCGCTCATGTGTATGTCTCCATTCAATGGAGTTCATATTCGCGTACGTTTTGTGCGTTTCGTAACGCATTCGTGTGTTGGTAGCCTTCCTGTTATAAAAAAAAAAAACTACACTGGATGGCCACTTTATTAGACATACCCAACTGCTTTGGGATTCCGCTTTGCTTTTGCTTCTCCGTTCGGGAAGCAGATCAGGGGAATCCCCGTGGTCGAACAGCCCTGGACGAACCCCATTATCTATATTGGGGTCCATTCACTTCCTGCTCAGCTACCCGGATCTTGAATCTAAGATAAAGCACTGCATGCAACACTATTTCTCCCGGTATTTTCAGCCGGATCTGTGATGAAACCTTCGGCCGGAGGTTCTAAAGACGATGTGAAACCGGCCTAGCAGCCTATTGGGCCTCCTTTGGCCTTCAGAACTATAGTGATTTGCCAGGTATCAGTGGACCCAAGAAAACATTCCCCAACCCATTACTCCACCAGCCTGATCAGTTACACTGGAAGGGGTCATGGATTCCTGCTCCTTACTCCAAATTCTGACTCTTTTACCTAATAGAGTCTTGTCCTTCTGTTTAGAAGACAGCAATAGCATTTGTGAGATGTTAATCAGAATGATTCTTGACATCCTCCTCTGACCCCTTTCAGATTGTTTTCATGCACAGAATCCCCTTTTGCTGGATGTTTTTCCTCGGCCACACCATTAGAGTAATGGTCAAATCAAAGCAGAAATATGCTTGCAGCATGTGACTATGAATATATCCACAGCCCGGTCTGTTCCTCCTGGTGAACAGCATGCTATTGGCAGCAGCAGTATGTTGGGAAAGACCAAAGAGTGGATTTTTATCCTATCCAGAAGTGCTGGAAACCCTTTGCTCTTTCCACAGCATTCTCTGTGTTCTCTTCGCATAAGATTGGCAGTTTGTGAAATACCGTCCCAAAGTGAGTGCTGTAGACACTTAAGGCCATCTGCAGACAGCCGGGTCGGATCCCGCTGCGAGAATTCTTGCAGCGGGACCCGACCCGAGCCCCTGCAGGGACCAATGCGGCGCTCACCTATCCCGCGGCTCTGGCTCTTTGATGTGCCGGCTGCAGGCCGGACTGCACACGTGCAGAGCGGAGCCGGGGCGCCAGGAGAGACATTTCTGTGCGGGCCCTGCATGCCGCGATTTGTTTTCCGCGTACATTTTAACGCGGCCAAATTGCGGCTGTCTGCATAGGATTGCGTTTTGCAATGCAATCCTATGCAGGCGTCCAGGGGCGGAAATTCTGTGGGAAATCCTGCCGCAGAATTTCCGCCCATGTGCAGGGGGCCCATCAGAGGTTATCCAACCTTTGAAAATTGATGGCCTATGCTCAGGGAGGCCAGCGATGTTGTCGCGAGTGTGTCACGGCCTCTTTATTCAGCTGATTGGTGGTGGCCTACAGTGGCAATCAGAAATTGATGGACTATCCTAAGTGTAGGACAGCAGTATTAACTCCTTAATGCTCCATAACAGAGTTACATCATAGAGGTTCGGGGTTTGTATACAGCGGAATGAAGGGTTGATCCTGCTGCATACAATGGCGGTCTTTGACAGCTGACACCTGCCCGCAACTGTGACTGTTAACCCTGCAAATGGCGCTATCAATTCTGACAGAAGCATTTAAATGCCCTGATTGGAGTACAGGGGTTCCGTGATGAGATCGCGGAGTGCAGTCCGGTTGGCAAGGCAGCTGAGGGCCTTCTGAAGGCTCTCAGGGTTGCCATTGCAGATTGCCTATGAAGCCATGTTTGTGGTGTAGCTTGATAGATTGCTGTCAGATTGTGGTATAATGTAATACTATGGTATTAGATTATACTGCAGGAGCAATTAAACGATCGCAAGTTCAAGTCCCCTATGGGGACTAAAAAAAAAAAGAAAGTAGAAAGAAAAAAGGTTTTATTAATTATTGAAAAAAGATAAAAATTACCAAAAAAAAACCTTTTTCCATATTTATAATAAAAAAAAATCTATAAGAAATACCTATCTCATATTGCTGTGTCCATAAAAGTCTGGGCTATCAAAGTTATGACTATTTATACTGCATGGTGAATGTTGTTAGAAAAAAAAAACATGTCAGAATTGCACTTTTTTGGTCACCCCGTCTCCAAGAAAAAAAATGGAATAAGAAGTGAACAAAAAGTCATATGCACTCCAAAATGGCACCAATAGAAACTACAGGAATCCCGCAAAAAACGAACCATCAGACAGCTATGTCGCTGGATAAAGAAAAGTTATGATTTTTTGAAAGTGGAGAGGAAAATCTGAAAATGAAAAAAAGTAGTGGTCCTTAAGGGGTTAAAAGGTTGGATAATCCCTTTAAAACCAATTTGCAAAGTTTCCTCACTTGCAAAAATGACATGATCACTTTATTCTATTCAGATGAAAACTATGAGAATTGTTTTCTTGGCACTTTTTGAAGTTGAATTTTATTGCTTTTTATGTGCCGGCAACACAAGAAAGTCAATTTTGGGTCTTTGAGAATTCTGAAGCCTGGTGCCATGCCCAGAGCAGGGTGGCACGGAGCCTGCACTATGTACTGCAGCACATTGTATGTAGGACATCTGCCGCCCAGCTGTTGTGTGGAAACTTATCTTTACTCCTTGTCAAACTTCACTAAACATCTTCCAAGATGACGTAGAGCGCGGCCAGCAGCGGACCTGTCCTCCCCTTCCATCACACTGGAGCTGTCACTGGGCACTGAGCGCTCATGTGAAGACGGAAGAGCGCACTCCAGCCGTGGGGGGAGGTGTACTCACATTCCAGGTCCCGGGGACGCTGCACACAACCCATTCACCCTCCCGGGCAGAGCAGCGCTCGCACTGGCTGCCCGTCTCACTGTACAGCCGCCGGAGCATTAGTTTCCTTCTCACTTGTTCGGCCGCCCCCCTCGCTGTAACTTTGTGGACTCGTCCGGGCGCCCGCTGGGGTTAGTGGAGGAGATACCATGGTACAGCGGGCACGGGGGGCATTGTGAGCTCTGCAGTGGTTGCCACCTGAGGAATGTGACTAATGAGCAGCGGGGGACACTGATATCGCTGGAGCACGATGGAAGGGGAACAGGCAGAAGCTGGCAGTGCGGAGCCCCAGGCGGAGGGCATCGTGTCTGACGCCTTCTCCAATCTCTGGACAGAAGTGATGGGAATGCTGGTGAGTGGGGGAGGGGACGGGCAATCACTCTTCCTGGGCATACTAATCAATACACGTCTGCATATTGGGAGCTGATTGATTGATTCACCCTGCTGTACCTACCTGGTCGGGGCACAGAGGTGTGTGGTGCCGCCAGTGCCCCCTGCACTGCTTACTGCTGCACCGACAGCTCTGGAGCTGATCGCTCTATATGATCCACAGGCTGACCAGTCATCAGCTCTCCATATATCACTGTATGATATATATCAGTGTTCCCCAACTCCGGTACTCATGGAGCCCCAACAGGTCATGTTTTCAGGATTTCCTCAGCATTGCCCAGATGATGTAATTATTGTCAGTGCCTCAGACATTGCTACAGGTGGTGTTTACTATAGGAGATCCTGAAAACATGACCTGTTGGGGGTCCCTGAGGACTGGAGTTGGGAAACACTGATCTATAGGCTAACAGTCATCACCTGTCCATATACATTGCTCTATATGATCCATAGGCTGTCTGACCAATTATCACATGTCATTACATCACTTGATATTATCTATAGGCTGTATATCCGAGCAGTCAACATGACTATATGATCCATTGGCTGTGTATCTGAGCAGTCATCAACTGTTCATACATCACTCCATATAATCTATAGGCTGTGTATCCAAGTAGTCCTCTATACGATAGATACACTGTGTATCCGAGTAGTCAGCACGTGCCCATATACTTTATATAATCCATAGGCAGTGTATCTTAGCAGTTAGCATCACTGTAGTCTATATCATCCATTGGCTGTGTATCCAAGCCATCATCACCTGTGTATCCAGGCAGTCATCACTTGTCCATGCATCACTCTATATGAGCTATAGGCTGTGTATCTGAGCAGTCGTCACCTGTGTATCTGAGCAGTTGTCACCTGTGTATCTGAGTAGTCGTCACCTGTGTATCTGAGCAGTAGTCACCTGTCCATACATCCCTGTATATGATTTATAGGCTGTGTATCCGAGCAGTCATCACCTGTCCATACATCCCTGTATATGATCTATAGACTGTGTATCCGAGCAGTCATCACTTGTCCATACATCCCTGTATATGATATATAAGCTGTGTATCCAAGCAGTCATCACCTGTGCATACATCCCTGTATATGATTTATAGGCTGTGTATCCGAGCAGTCATCACCTGTCCATACATCCCTGTATATGATCTATAGACTGTATATCCGAGCAGTCATCACCTGTCCATACATCCCTCTATATGATCTATAGACTGTGTATCCGAGCAGTCATCACCTGTCCATACATCATTCGCACTAAACTTTCCTACACTAGTACAGTCTCCCATGTGCTCTGGATATATCATACAAACAAAAAAAAGGGAATAAGTCAGCATTTCCTAAATATAAATGTGTAGTTCCCAGCCTTCTGTCACTGCGGCCCCGCACGTATCCTGATGCTTTGCTTAAGCTTGCTGTAGCTATTCTATACATGCACACAGCCGTGCTGTACCGCTGATCTGTAGGATTACATCATATACACATTATTACAGATATACCTTCTACTATATATGACACTAATCTAGTTTGCCCTTCTACCTGTGGTAATGGGTTGCTGGTGTACAGCGCTGCAGAGCATGTTGGAGCTACAGTATATTACTTACAAGTGCAGAAGTAAAGCTGATTTCTTCATACATGAACTGATATACAACAGCCAGAGTGACAGGAAAAGACAGAACTTTTAATACACTTTACCGATATGGATATGGGCGCCGTTGGTGACACTAGACGACCTAAAACACCTGCAGTAACAGAGGATGTGCTGCCAACTGGGCTACTGGCTTGACATCTGCCGGGTCACCAACAGCACAGACGTCTGACTTCTGTAAGGTGCAATAAAAACTTGAAGAGTTCCACTAACTTTTCCACTCCCTCTGGCTGTTGTATGTCAGTTCATGTATGAAGAAATCAGCTGTACTTTTGCACCATTCTTTTTCAATCACCCTGTATTGTGATTTCATACTTTTTCCCAGGGAGCATTGCCATAAAGACCCCCTATAGGCTGGGTCTCCACAGGCGTCTGAGAGGCGATATAATGTCTGGAGAGCAGCACAGAGTCTGGTCACATCCATCTGTGAGCTGTTATCAGGGTCTGTGAGCAGATGTTGCAGGAATTGCTCCTGGGCTCCTCTCACCATGGTGTGATGGACAATAAATAGCACTCCTCCAGGAACGTCTGATCTTATGTGGATGTCATCTGGATGTAGGATGTTGCAACTGGAATCACTGCAGGTCTTTGAGTGTATAAAGAAGTGCATAATACAAATACTGAGGCTTCTGCAAATAAAGTTGCAACTGTTGCAAGTTTGCACATACTTTACAATGTTTTTCAATAGTTGTAAGTGCTTTCCCACATTGTTTCCAAATAAAAGTTCTGAAACTATTCTAGGTGCGGTATAATGGCTTCAGACTGAACATCTGTCCATCTCATTGTATCTAGAGTGGTGCATGATGTTTTTCTTTGGGCATTGCTGTTGGCAGAGTAGCCTCAACCTCTTACCCCTCCCAACAGTCACGTTAAAATTGGAAAAATCCTCCCAAAAATGTCTCATTTTGTTATTGTAGATTTTGAATTTATGTCTCATGTAAATATATTTGGCGCAGGACTCCATTGCCTTCAGTGCATTTTTAACCTTATAGGGCATAACTAATGTTGGAGCCAGTAAATTAAAGCCCATTTGTGTTCTAACAATCATAACTTTTAATTTTTGTTGTCAAGGTAGCTGAATGAGACGTTGTATTTTGCGGGACGAATCTTGTTTTTTTTAGGAAGCAATTTTGTGTACATATAATGTATTGTGGAACTTTTATTAAATTTATTTGTTGGGGGGGCAATGGAAAAAAGTAATTTCACCATATTTTTTTCTGATTTACCTTTATGGCGTTCATAATGGGGTATAAATATCTGTTTCACACATTTACATAGCAAAAATGTAGTATTAGCATGCTTTCGAAGTGTGCGGGGAAACCAGAGTACCTGGAGAAAACCCACATAAATATGGGGAGAGCATGCAGACACATGCAGATGTTTTCCTTGGTGGGATTTGTACCCAGGACCCCAACGCTGTAAACCAACACTGCTAACCACTGAGTCACCATGCTGACAACACCACATTTCTAGAGGTTTTATTATGGTTTATCAGTTTTGCACAATATATAACAAAAAGACTTTTTGCACCACGTTCCTGGACCAGAGCATTTCTATTTTTCAGTTGAAGAGCTGTATCGGGCTTGTTTTTTTGTGACACAACTTGTAGTTTTTATTGTTACCATTTTGAGGTATATATAAGATATTTTAATATTTTTTTTCCCTGTTTTTGGAGAGTGATATAATCAGAAATGTTTACATGCACAGTCAGCGAAGACTGCTTTATCTGCAGGGTTAAATTGTGTACAAGTCCTCGTCATTTCACTCCTTTTCAGGGAAAGCCCATTATGTGACAATCATAGAGCAAATATCCTCTCTGATTGATTGGAGGGGATGATGAACAATCTGCTGGTCTCCCCTCTTTCCACTGCACATACTGCCTGAAAATTGACAACTGTAAAATCGGTATTCCCAACTCCACTTCAAAAGGTGCTCTGATTGTATAAGGACTAGGGATATTTGGTATAGTTTTAAAGCCAAAAATCATAATTTTAAAACGATGCCAACATAGTATGTTAGGCTGAAAGAAGACAATGTCCATCTAGTTCAGCCTGTTTCCACCCCTTCTTCAAAAGGAAGGCAAAAACCCCCAACGAGGCAGAAGCCAATTTAGCCCATTTTGGGGGCAAAAATTCCTTTCCGACTCCATAATGGCAGTCAGAATAATCCCTGGATCAACGTTTGAAAGTTCCTACCTGACTATAAGACCCCGATCAACAATGCAGCATTTCAGCAGCCCTGATAGAACCAGAGTTACAGCTGTTAGAAGTAGAACAAGTTGGGTTCCTCCTAAACTGTAATGCCATTTTCTTGCAGAATGAACAGAACTCTTCCAAAACTGCTGAGGGGGTTTAAAGGGTTATCCCAAATTATAAAGTTGTCTCCTATCCATATGATAGGGGATAACTTTATGATCAGTGGGGATCTTATCGCCGAGACGTCCCTTGATCCCAAGAATGGGGGTTCAGGGCTCCCCTCCTCACTGCAGACTTACTGTATTCTCCACAGTGAGGAAACGATTGAGTGGAACAGCGGTCACACAAACATGGTGCTCCATTCACTTTTAATGGGACTGTCAGAGATAACTAAGTACAAGCGCTTGGCAATTTCTGTTAGCCACATTAAAATGAATGGCGTGGCCAAAGTACCATTCAGTCTGCCATCACTGCACGTGGCAGAAGCAAACTCATAATGGCAAGAAAAGGGGGACTTTTGTTCTCAGGATCAGTGCGGGCATCGGAGGTGAGAACCCCACCGATCAGAAAGTTATTGCCTATCCTGTGGACAGGATAACTTTAGATTTTGGGATGACCCCTTTCAGTCTGTCCCAGTTGACCACGCTAATTTGTGCTTATACAGTATTCACCAATAGGATTAATGATGTCCCTCATATTCAACCATATCCCGAAGCATCACATCACTAAAAGTATGACATTATTGTAGTGTTTTGCTATCTGTGGTCTCAAGCGGATGAATAGTGGTGCTTCAGATTAACAAAAGGTTCTTTTCCATGTATTGATCATCATATTATGATTTGCATTGTATTTAAAGGGGTTGTCCCGCGCCGAAACGGTTTTTTTTTTTTCAATAGCCCCTCCGTTCGGCGCGAGACAAACCCGATGCAGGGGTTTAAAACAAAAACCGGATAGTACTTACCCGAATCCCCGCGCTCCGGTGACTTCTTACTTACCTTGCGAAGATGGCTGCCGGGATCTTCACCCACGGTGGACCGCAGGTCTTCTCCCATGGTGCACCGTGGGCTCTGTGCGTTCCATTGCCGTTTCCAGCCTCCTGATTGGCTGGAATCTGCACACGTGACGGGGCGGAGCTACAAGGAGCAGCTCTCCGGCACGAGCGGCCCCATTCAGAAGGGAGAAGACCGGACTGCGATTAGACGCTGAAATTAGACGGCACCATGGAGACGAGGACGCTAGCAACGGAACAGGTAAGTGAATAACTTCTGTATGGCTCATATTTAATGCACGATGTACATTACAAAGTGCATTAATATGGCCATACAGAAGTGTATAACCCCACTTGCTTTCGCGGGACAACCCCTTTAAGCTCTCCAATGCTGATCACACAATGGAAAAGCAGAAATCGTATCAGTCAGAAAGGATAGTTAGTTAATTAACATTGAATGTTCACACATAATAATAATAATAATAATAATTAGTGTTTTTGTGACGTTATTAAATGTAAATTTTCAACATCAACATTGTGACCAAGTAGTCGAATATACTTATGTACCACAGTGTATAAGTTTTGTTTGTAGTGCTGAATAGCATAGTTAAGACTCATTCACATTATCATTGGAGGTTTCATCTGCAGCCTTCATCGCTAAATACCATTAAAGTGCGGGGTGCTTACTGTAATATGCCAGACAGCTGAATGGGAGTCAAACAGACCCAGTTATAGACAGTGAGGCCCATACAACTATTGATCTGAAATGTTCTTCAAAGCTTGTGCACTGAGACTATAAAGTTCCTCAAAAGTATCATAACAATGGGACCTCTATCCCCCTTTAGCCCACCCCATTATATCTGCTAGGAAAGCATCATGGTGTAGTGTCCTGTAATGCAGTACTTGATCAGTGGGCTGAAAGACAGCTGCAAAGTCCAAATATGTCGGTGAGAAATAGGATGCCACTGATTTGCAAAGACCGTACAAGAAGTGAGTATAGAGTATTCTTAAAGGAGTTGTCTCACCATGAGAACCCCGTCCATATGCCATATTGGGACCTATGAACTTCCCCTACTTAGGCATTGCAGCACTTCATTTACATGGATCGCTATTTATTTGAAATATGTGGCTGGCTGGTTACTACTGATTGTTGGGGGTTATAGAAGCCAGTCCCAAGCCGCCAAAATGTAAAAAAAAATTGTAAATGGTTTAATTCTGTCCTCCTTGTTTGCCTGCTTCCATTGTTCTTTTAGAGAAAGTGTCTGGCAGTGGCTGTTCCATGTATATTTATGATACAGTCGGGAGGAATAGCTGTCGACTAAACGAACATTCACCCAACAGCTATCTAAATGTACAGCCACCTAAAGTGATACAGATTTACGCCATCTACCTGGTAGAGTTGCTGTTCCTTGATAAATCAAGCATTTGACACGGTCAAGGGTCAGGCAGAATCACAGTATTTTGTGGCTAGAAGATCTTTTGGGCGCATTTTACCATTGTAGAATAACCTTTGGCAGATATTGAATTCGAGAAAGGGTAAAAATTGTATAGTTGAATGTAAGTTTTATGAATATATATGAATCCTAGTAGCAATGTTCACGAAGTATTGTTGAGTAGAATCATTAGCTAGCACAGTGATTGCTGCAAAAACTGGTCATAAGTAGTCATCCACGAATAAAGTAGTGATCAACAATGAAGGCTTACAATCAGGCAATGTATCACTAACCGTACTCTTCTATAGAAACTGTAAAATAACCGCCAAGAAGAAATTGGAACCGGCTTACCACAGTATGGAGATCCAATTCCCACCAGAAGAGCCCTTTATTTTTTTGATGTCTTCTGAATCCAGCCTTTCAGATGTAGGTGGCCATATCTCTATCCAGGGTAGATGAGATGGGATAACTACTTATTAAACCCTACGTAGAGCGAGCCAGACCTGGAACCTGGCAAAAACACCGCTTACTTGAGTAACACTAGCCAATTGGAACGATGTGAAGTGTTTTAGACGACCAATTACAGTGTGCATCAGGTAGTTAGAGAAGTGGTATGGCCATCTTGGTTTGTCTGGGACCAGATGGTTGCTTTCACCTAATTTTAACGAGAATTTAATAAAAGCAAATTTCAACAATACAGCTTTTCACCTTGTTCCATTCTCATATTAGTTTGGTGAAATATTTACAGATACACGTCTTAAGTTGCTTCATCTCTACATATAAGAAATTGAATTCCCTGAAATGTAGGTATGTGGCAGCTTAACTCATTTCTGATCATGACATTATGCGGTATGAACATGTCTATGGTATATATACATTTGTGCTAGATTCTTTTAAGAAAGCTGTGGCCTCACATTTAGAGAGTTAGCCCCTCGGAGGTCATATAGAGAGCTTCAGTTTGTTCTATTCATAAAGATCCAGCGTCCATCCTACCATTGGACTCAAAGACAGATACACTCATTCAGAGGAGATAGAAACAAGCTGTGGATGAGTCTTTAGAAATTCCCGACACTGAACAGTCAAGTTATTGTAGTGGTTTGTCCTTACTGGAGTCAGACATCTGGTTGTAAATGTAAAGTTTCATGGCCGCTATAGAAGAATCCAACAGAGAACACTGTTAAGAAGAGGCAACGTGGCGACTGCGTAAAAGTTGGCACATAAACACTCTCATTATCCCGAAACATGTAATTTAGTGCTGTGTCTGAAAAATACATTGTGCTGTCATTTCCTATTAATGCACTTGTAGGTCCAATTACTCTGCCCAGAGGCCAACGATTAAGTATATGGTTAATCCAGAAGATCAGTAACAACTTGGTATGAAGACAATCGTAATGTTGTTTTCACACATCACACATTGGCATATTTCAATTACTTTTGCTGGAAGCTTTCTTTGTGCATGTTTATATCATGCTTGGAAACACAATGTGAGTCCATGAAGACTCCCATTCATTTTGCTTATTTACAGCAATTGAAGATTAGCAGTGAGGTTTGTCACCAGATGCCTGTCAGACGTTTTGGCTGACATCAGTACTTTTCTCTTTTTTGTTACCAGTATTTAGACCAGATGTGCTACTTGTTTAGGGCTTTTTGTTGGGGTGCTGGTGGTATGGGTAACCTATGCGTGTGGAGTCGGTAAGCAAAATCTCCAACTCCTTAGTTTTCCCAGACTCCGACTCCTTCATATATGAATCATGTTTTCTTTCAACTAAAAGCTTTGAGGATAAGGATTAGAGATGAGCGAGTATACTCGCTAAAAGCAATTGCTCGAGCGAGCATTGCCTTTAGCTAGCACCTGCCTGCTCGAGACTGAAGGTTCGGGTGCGGCGGCAGGGGAGCGGTGAGTAGCGGCAGTCAGCAGGGGGGGGGGGGGGAAGAGGGAGAGAGAGATCTCCCCTCCGTTCCTCCCCGCTCTCCCCCGCAGCACCCTGCCCGCCCTGTGATTGTATGTGTGGGGAGGAGGGGACATTACATATGAGAGTCGGTCACCCCTACTAGAGGTATGAGGGACATTGACAGCTCAGTAATATGTTCAGGACATCCTGCAGCCACATGTGTTCCTCTCATGGCAGGGCTTCCAAGAGACATTTTCCAGTAGGATAAGGCTCGGCTGAGCACACAGCAAGCTTGTCACAGGAAGCCACAACATTGTCACTTTTCTGTGGCCTCTCAGTCGCCAGATTTATTGCTAATAGAACATGTATGGGACTATCTGGGATGCCAACTTTGACAACCTAAAGGTTTGCAGGATCTACTGGCTTAGTTACAGCAAATGTGCAGCAATGTGACTCAGGATACCATACGAAACCTGTATGCCTCCATCCCTGCCCATATTACATCTTGTATCCAAGCTAGAGATGGTACAACAGAGTATTAGAGCCTCCATGCCCACCTGTATCACATCATACATCCATGATAGAGGCGGTACAACAGGGTACTAGAGCCTCCATGCCCACCCATATCACATCTGGTATCAAAGCTAGAGGCGGTACAACAGGGTACTAGAGCCCCCATGCCGCCTGTATCACAGCTTGTATCCAAGCTAGAGGTGGTACAACAGGGTACTACAGCCTCCCTTCAAGGGGTCAGTTTTCCACAATAAATTATCCTTTTCCTCTGATATTGTAATCACTTATTTATATCAACGTTACAATCACACCTAGAAGTTTCATTCCATTCCGACAACTCTAGGTACATTTCTATAGACTCCTCCAAAATTGGCCTCCACAACTCTACTCCACAGCCCTGCTGCGTGACCTTTCTTACTTTGTCATTTTTGATCAAATTTTATTCTAGTAGGTATCTCCATATCTGAATGTGATTATGTGAATTATGGGATAGTTAGGCGGTGCACCAGTTTGTGGGATTAGGCAATCAGCAGGATTTATAAGAACCTGAGGAAATCTTTTTTTAACTCCTCCTGTATCCTATATCCTGTGAATTTACTTGTATGTTCCATGCAGAAGTTTGTCAGGAAAATATTGAACTCTCAGAATTAGGCCGCATGCACACGGCTGGGTCGGATTCCAGCTGCGAGATTTCACAGTGAAATCCGACCCTGTGCCGGCCAGTAACCTGCCTACCTGCCTCGGATGTACTGTCGATGTTCCGGCTGGCATGCTGCTGAACATGCACAGTGCAGAGAATGATGCGCCATCGTGCTTGCGATGAATAAGATCCGCAGCAATTTTTGAAATTGACATTTTGGAATTGCCACGGGACGGACAGCTTCTATTGACTGCAATGGAAGCCGTCCATGCAAGTCTCGCACAAAAATAGAGCATGCTGCAATTCTTCCTCACTAGTGATTTCCACTCACGTGCGAGGAAGAATTATTTTACATTGCATGCTATTGACGCACATTGCTGCAGAATTTGCGACAGGCGTGTGGCCACGAATTCCGCAGGGGCTTCTAATCCAAGACATCCACCAAGGGTCAGGAAAGCACCCGCCTCTCTCAAATCCTGTGTCTTCCACAACATTCCAGTTTTCAGTGTACGGCTGCAGCGATAAAGGCGTTCTCCAGTAGGAAGCACAAGCTGTTTCTGCCTAATTGTGCATTTTATTTATGAAACAATAATCAGGAAATTGGTAGGATGTTTTCTTAGCGTTATTGGCCAGAGATATTGCTCTCTTACTTCTTCCAATTACATTTCTGAAAGTGTTCATTTGAAAGCGGTCTGGAATGGTTTTCATCATGGAACATGTATCTTATCTCAGATTGTGGAATTACAGTCTTCTAAATTATAGCGTAGCATCTCCATGAGCGGAGGATTGGAATGTGTTTTTGTCCTCTTCCACCATGACCTTATTTTCAGAACCATATGGAAGCTTGTCAGTGCTTTATACTGTTTGCAGGGTAGGAATTTAAAGCATTTTAAGGACCCTTTTTTTTGGCTGCCTGATGGAAATACATCTTTAGAAATATTTAACTACTTTCTCCATTCATCCAAATTGCATCATGCAACTTAATATTTAAAAATGGATTTATGAAGAAAACTCTTATGCCTCATGTCCATGGGCAAAAGAAGAATTAAATCCGCAGCAGATTTTAACTCTTCTCCCGCCCGCGGATCCGCACCCCATAGGAATGCATTGACCACCCACGGGTAGATAAATACCCGCGGATGGTCAATAAAAGGGAATTTTTAAAAAATGGAGTATGAAAAAAAACGTGACATCCTCCATTTTCATGCGGGTCTCCCGCGGATCCGGACAGCTTCCATAGGCTTCAATAGAAGCGTGCAGGAGCCGTCCCCGTGGGAGACCTAAAATAAGAATAACTTACCCGCGGCGGACCAGGCACATCTTCTCTTCCTCACGGCCGGATCTTCTTGCTTCGGCCCGGCGGATGTGCCCGGCATGCTGCCGACGTGCCGAGTACATCCACCGGCCGAAGAAAGAAGATCCGGCCGTGAAGAAGAGAAGACCTTCCCGGTCCGCTGCGGGTAAGTTAATTCTTATTAATTCTTCTTTTCAGCACTCATGTCCGCGGGGCAGGAGGGACCCGCTACGGATGCTCCATAGAGAATCCGTAGCGGGCCTGATTTTCCCCGTGGACATGAGGCCTTAAAGTTTCAACTTTCCTCGTCTTCCATAACTCATTGATCTCACTAAGCCTATCTGATAGTACAGAAAATTGGTGAAGTAGAGGAGAGATGACGACAATGAGGGTTCTTTTACATGTGACAGATCTGCACCAAAATCCACATGTTTTGCATGCTGGGTGTAAAGAAAGGACTGAGTTTTATCCACTTGTGAGTGCCAAACTCTTCTTTTTCTACTACTGAAGTCTAAACAATTTGTAACTAGATCTTTTGCTATATCCTTGAAGAATGTTGATGCAGAGAAACATAACATGCAAATGCTATTTTATTCACAGCTAATTGATACTTTCGTGTTTTCGTTGACTTGAAGCTAACATATGGCAAACTTGACATAAATTGCAGGTGTTTAGGCAAGAACAGTAGACTTGTCAAGGCTGAACTATTTACTTTTTCCTGTGAACATTCCTATGGAAGATGGACAATGTTGTTGTTGAATGGGTAGTTGTCTATATAAGAAGATGATCACACTGCCTAGGAGTGAGAATCCGGTAGAGCTGTGCCTAGTTATCAGTAGTCCGCCTTGAAGGTGAAGCGAGGCAAGGTGAATTACTCCCCAGGAAAAGTTGCTTGTTTCTGGTTTGTTTCTAGACTAAACTCAAAATCAAAAAGTTTTTATTTGTGCAACTTCTGTAGGGGATTTATTATTTCAGCATTATACATTTTTTTTTACTGCTCTAAGAAAAAAATGACTAAATATGTTTCTAGGGGAATATAAATTCTTGTGTTTAAAGGGTACTGTTTATTCATAGCGCACATGTGAAGTCTGGTCCTAATCTTTCTTCAAGACGATTGCTGATGGTAGAATGAGATGTGGAGTGGTGTCACCCAGGTGGTCAGCAGATAATAGATGGAGAGGGCATTCAAATAGTATACTACGAGATATGGAGGAAGAAACACAGAGGGATCTGTGTTGCCTGTGGTGTAGTATTCTCTTGAAGGTGGTAACTGTTTTCACTTAAAGGGGTTGTCTCGCGAAATCAAGTGGGGTTATACACTTCTGTATGGCCATATTAATGCACTTTGTAATGTACATCGTGCATTAAATATGAGCCAAACAGAAGTTATTCACTTACCTGCTCCGTTGCTAGCGTCCCCGTCTCCATGGTGCCGTCTAATTTCAGCGTCTAATCTCCCGATTAGACGCGCTTGCGCAGTCCGGTCTTCTCCCTTCTGAATGGGGCCGCTCGTGCTGGAGAGCTGCTCCTCGTAGCTCCGCCCCGTCACGTGTGCCGATTCCAGCCAATCAGGAGGCTGGAATCGGCAATGGAACGCACAGAGCCCACGGTGCACCATGGGAGAAGACCTGCGGTCCACCGTGGGTGAAGATCCCGGCGGCCATCTTCGCAAGGTAAGTAAGAAGTCACTGGAGCGCGGGGATTCGGGTAAGTACTATCCGTTTTTTTTTTTAAACCCCTGCATCGGGTTTGTCTCGCGCCGAACGGGGGGGCTATTGAAAAAAAAAAAAAACGTTTCGGCGCGGGACAACCCCTTTAAGTTGTATTCACAAGTTTTGTGATACGAATTTGCTGTAAACTAAACTATTTCTCCCAACTTTCCCAAATACATAAAAATGTTCATGTGTTTTCAATGAAGGCAGTGGAGAAAACCAGCTCTGGCAACTGCTTATCTCCAGGAGGGAGGGGTGTACAAAAGTATTGGGTGTTGAAATACAATGGGTTTGATCCTTTTTTGATAGATGATGTTAGAGGAAAGTTGGGAGGCCTCCATAATACTTTTGCAAGAGTCATTAGATCTCACCGTACACACTGGTTTAGGTCTTCTAATGTGTATAATGCCTGGTTTAGACACAACGATTATCGCTCAAAAGATGTCTTTTGAGCGACTTTTGAGCAATAATCGCTGTGTGCATTTACAGGGCAAGGTGATCGCTCAAACGTTGAGCGATCACTTTGCGCTCCGAACGGAGTATGCAGAAGACAAGCGGGGCAGCTTGTATTCTCATCCAGCTGTTCTCTTCTCGGAGTGCTCAGCTGTGAGTGCTGCAAGCGGGGTATGTTGAAGACAAGCGGGGCCTCTTGTCTTTTGCCTCCAGCTGTTCTCTTCTCAGAGCGCTCAGCTGTATAACAGCTGAGTGCTTTGAGTGGGGTATACAGAACACAGCTGGACCGCTGTGTTCTTCATACCCCGACTGTTCACGGAGCATTCAGCTGGTATACAGCTGTGCGCTCTGTGCAGAGTATGAAGAAGACAGCTGTGTTCTTCATACCCCGTCTGTGTTCAGGGAGCAGGATACAGCTAAAACAATAGTATCAGCTGTATCCCACTGTGAACTCCTGATAAGGCTGATCGTTCTCTTTCAGCAGGCTGCACAATGTGGCCTTAGTCAGACGGGCGTTTTTTCGCGCGATTTGCGCATGCGAATGCGTCTGGTGATTTTTTTAAAACCATTGCTTTGCAATGGTATCGGACACATGAGCGCTTTTTATGCGCTCGTCTGATAAATTATAGAACAGTAATCGCAGATCGCACCTATCTGCGATCTGCGATTCCTGTTCTCTTCTCTACATGCGTTCAATGGGGCCGGCGGCAGCAGCGCCGGCCCCATTGAGAATATATAGTAGACAAATCATTCTCCTCTGCCACAGCTGTAACAGCTGTGGCAGAGAAGAATGATGTTTGCCCATTGAATTCAATGGAGCCGGCAATACAGCCGGCTCCATTGAAAGCAATGGGCTGCCGTCGAGCGCAGGATGAATTGTCGGGAAGGGCTTAAAAATATAAGCCCTTCCCTGCAATTCATCCAGAAATGTGTAAAAATTAAAAAAAAAATGTATACTCACCTTGTCCCGGCAGACGGAGTTCAGCGCGGCCGGCCTGCAGTGGGTGTGAAGGGGGTGTGAGTCAGACCTGCCCCTGATTGGCTCAGCGCTGGGCCAATCAGAGACAGGTCTCACTCACACCCATTCATGAATTCATGATCTGCTGTATTGCCGGCTCCATTGAATTCAATGCGCTGGACAGCTCCGGCCCGTTTCTAATGAAACGCGGCTAGGAGCAGATTTTTCAGGCGATTTTTTTTTTTGGCCCCGGTCACGCGATTTGCGGATGCGCATCCGTCATGCGATCCGCAAATCGCGCGAAAAAACGCCCGTGTGACTAAGGCCTGTCAGTGCAATTACACACAACGATTCTCGCTCAAAAGAAGGCTTTGAGCGATTTTTGAGCGAGAGTCGTTGTGTCTAAATCAGCCTTAAGGGCCTTTATTTGGACAATAAAAATCACATGCAAATTCCCTTGAACACTATTTCTATAATAAATCTAGGAAAAGATGTGTCTTTACAGCAGATATAAATCTTGCACGGTCACCTAGATGAATGCTCTGGGGTAACTATTTTCATTTTAGTTTTCAGAACAGATAGTAAGAGTTTCACCCAGTTGAAAAATATTCATTATTCTATAATAATAATAAAACATCATCATCTGTATATAGCGCCAACATAATTTGTGGCACTTTACCAATTTATTATTGCTCATTATCATAACTTGATTTGGCTTATGTTCATAGTTTTGTACTTCAGATGGAGTCCGGCTGAATGTTGACCCTAGTTGATATGTGGACCTGTCTATGACCCTGTTTGTTGGGATGCAGCTTGGGTCTGGGGCAGCTTGTTTTCTTGCTACCCTTTGGAGCTCGGACTTGTTGTGCACAGGACTCTGTTCTTATGGAGGCTGTTCTACATAATACAGTACAGAGATGACTGTTACACAACGGTGCTCATTAAGGATGTGAGGGATAGAGGTTGTGAAGAACAATAGCAGCTATTGTCATTGTAATTAGACACAAAAGACTCTGTACATTTTCACTGTACAAGCTGCTCTGAATAGAGGTCTCATGGTTGAAGAATTTTGCTTCAAGATGCAGTTACATTTCTATTCCCTTGTGGTTTGTCCTGAATGTATTGTTTTTGAATAGAGTAGAATCATTGAATACATAATAGGTGTACCGCATACTCAACTGCCACTTGAAATAATCATATTTAGCGTATGACACAGTTTCATACATTGGCTGAAGTCTTCTGCGAAGCTTCCTCACTAAGGCCCTAACAGGGGTGTAGCTAAGGTCTCATGGGCCTGGGTGCAAAAGTTTATCTTAGGGTCCCCCAACGTCTCTTGGGCTCCTGGGCCCCAATGCAAAACCTTTACCAGGGCCCGCTAACTATAATGCTTTATTTATAGTACTGGGCTCCCTGTATGGAGAATAGAGGCCTCATGGGCCCCCTGAGGCTCCTGAGCCCGGGTGCAACTGCATCCCCTATAGTGACGCCAGTGATTCTACACAAGGTCAAGGCATCTGATTGACTGATACAGAGCACATTCATACAATAAATGAAAAACTATCCTACAAAATTCTTCATCTGTATACAAGGTGACTTAAAAAGTTTTTACATAATTTTACTCATGTAGAAACTTTTTTGTCACACTTTCGTTTGGTGACATTCAATATATGTAAGGTAAAGTCCCCTGGTGCAAGCACCGAGTCATGACTAACTCCGAGGGTGACGTCACATTGTGACGTTTTCTTGGCAGACTGTTTTTGCGGGGTGGTTTGCCATTGCATTCCCCAGTTGTCTTTTACCCCCCAGCATGCTGGGTACTCATTTTACCGACCTCGGAAGGATGGAAGGCTGAGTCAATCTTGAGCCAGCTACCTGAACCATGCAAGAATTAAACCCGCAACCTTCAGGTCGTGAACGAGAGCTTAGGACTGCATTTCTGCCTATATGTACTGAGGTGTAAATTCAGCAATGATGTGAAAGTGATATTCATCACATAAATCACTGTATAACTGTGTTTCCTTAGGTCTCCATAGTCTATAATGGTTTTTAGTCTAAAGGTGCTCACACATATATAAAACTAAAGTTGATGAAAATATGTGATTTCAACCAAAATGATTGTTTGTCTGGTAAAATTTAACAATTACGGATCCTTTTAGCTGACCAATGTCAAAACCATCATTGTCTGGAAAGATGTCGGTCACATTTGAAAGTCTTCGAAAATTTAATTTTGACCCAGTGTCGGCCAACATATCTGACCAGTTTGAACAATTGCATTGGCCGATATACGCTAAAATGTGGATGACTACATAAATGAAACATTTGTTCTCTAGACAATCATTCCTTGATTTCAACCATCAACCCACGTTATCTAATGTGTATGATCAGCTGAAAATCAGAAATGATTCATTGTGAGAAATATGCCGTAATACGTGGCAGAAGTCAACTTTTATCAGTCAGTAGGATTTGTTCTGTTGTATGGACAGATAAATTAGGGGACTGTTACATGTATTAACTGAGGGAGAAAACTGAATTTCCTGAGGAAATCCTGAACTGGGCGAGTAAAACCGTACATATGCCTTTATTACGCACATACCTGGACCGAATAGCAGGAAACTATTTTTTTTCTTAAGGCTGTGTTGGAGTAGGACAAAATTACTTTGGACACCAGTAGTTTTAGTCATTTCCCATGCTATTTAAAGGCTGAAGAGCAGGAAAATGTAGGAAGGAAGGTCTAGTCATAATGGAACTGCATGATAAAATATAGTGTGTCACACATTTATAGTGTCAAAACAGGTAGCATTCGGTAAAATATAGTCATTGATCACTGTTTTGTGACCCACCCGCTCGTTTTGGCAAAACTTTTCAGAATACTGCCTGCCTTCACATTGTACATGATCCCTGTCACATTTCAGTATTATACTTAATTAATTACTTATGGTCATGTAATCTCAATTTTTAACCAGCTCAGATCTGCTTGGGGTTATGGATTCATTTTCTAGTCAATTTCTTAGTTTGTGTGATGCTGTTACATGGATTTACCACAGATGATGCTTAGAGAGGGATACAGACACTCCAGTCACAGTTACTAATGATGATCACACAGCTCCTGTCACACAGTTATAGTAGAGGAGATCACAGCTCATCCTCCTGACTGTATACCTGTGGGCTGTAGCTTATTTAGGTGACTATAGAAAGCAATGATAATTAAATGTGTCCTCCCTGCTGACAAAAATGCCTTAACTAATGTGGACCTGATGGATTATGGGATTGATTGAAAGTAAAAGTTAAAAAGTTTCAGCCTCGTGATGATGCCTGATAAGCATCAGGCAGGAAGCTGCACTGTAGGGAAGTGGCTAAAATATACAGAGAAGACCTCAAAAGCTTGACAGGGAATCGGGTGAGGTTGGGCATAGATGGAAACATGTGTTTTCACTGGAGTGGCCCTTTAAATAATATCAACAGCATTATTTTTCAGGATCTGCTGAAGCAGTAATTTTCATGCCCAGCTTCTTCTCTAGGGTATCTCCCAGTCAGTTTATAGTGGCAGTAACACAAGATAGTGTGTGGAAATGTTTAGGGAGGTGTGAAGTCTGCTTTTGAAAGGTCTAATCTTCAATTGGAAAACATGAAGGATTATCAGGTTTAGCACTTTACTGACAGGTAAAGTGAATAATATTGATTACCCAGTGACAATGGCGCCTGGAAAGCAGTGAGATATATAGGGCAGTTATTAAAGTTGATGGTGGCAGAATTATGGCACTGTCTTTGTTGCCTAGAACAACCAATCACAACACTGGCTTCATTTTTGAAGAGCACTGTAAAAAATGAAAGCCACGCTGTGATTGGATGATATATCTTTTAGGTAGTTCTATAAATCTCCCTCGATATGTTGGAAGCAGCAAAAATGGACAAGTGTAAGAATCTGAAGACTTTGACAAGGAATAAATTGGGATGGCTAGACAGCATAGCTAAGATGGCCAGTTTTGAGGAAAGGAGGAGGTGGGTTCCCAGTATTGAGTGGTTAGAAACTGGCAAAAGTGGTCCAACGAAGAACAGCAAGTAAATAGGCAAGAGGGTAATTGGCACCCAAGGCTCATTGATGCACATGGGGAGTGATGGTTAGCTCATCTGATCCAATCTCACAGAGCAGCTACTGTTACACAAATTGCTGAAAATGTTAAGGCTTGCAATAATGGAAAGGTGTCACAGCCTGCTGCGTTGCATACTGAGTACACTCCGTCATGGCAGTGTTGGTACCTTGACCCAAGGCAACAAGTTAGGTTCCTGCTTCATACTTGTTATAATTCCCAAGTGTGAAGCAGTTTATGCATATTTACATCAAATGGGGAGGTCCTTGGTATTTTTGGTGCTATAGTTGGAACAGGGGCGGGGCTTAAAAAATGTACTGCGGTTTAGCATTTAGATATTAATAGGTATAAGCATTATATAAAATGATGGTAGTGATGTGTTTAGTTGCCATTGTCTTGTGCTTACTTACTGAGCAGTTTTGCCTGCGGTATGGGTGACCTTTGACATTTAATAACCGTAGCATTTGATCTATTGTAATTTTGTACAGTGTTCAACACTATCAGAATGCACTTTCCTCTAAAACCATGATTTAGGGTGGTGTCAGTTCTGTGTCAGAACTTCTGGACGGAATTTCCGTAACAGATCTATTATAGTCAATGGCGCTGTTCGGTTCCTTCTAGAGACCGAAGCATTCAACCGCAGGGATTCCCCTTTCCTGCTCCCCTAACTAGTGTCTGTTTTTCTGTTGCAATGTTAAACAATTGGCTCTTTCATTTGGTCTTCTCCAGTGCTGTTACCTTCATGTCCTAGCATTCAGTATGACAAGTGCTGTAAATAATGCGTTACATTATGAACCTAGCGTCTGTTAATAGAGATGAATGTCCTCCCTAGTAGTCTTATGCCCTCTGGCACTCTATTAATGAATGCTGCGTATCTATTGACCCTAGACATGCTCTTTAATGAAATGCTGGTGCTAGTGGGGATCTATTATGTATTGTTGTAGCCGTCATGTCTTGGAGATAAATAAAAGTACAGTATTTAGAGCTATCTAGCATGACAAAAGTTAATTTCATATTTCCAGGGATTATTCTGATTGCCAGATTGAAGTCAAGAAAGAATTTTTTCCCTTAAATGGGGAAAATTGGCTTCTATCTCGTTGTTTTTTTTTTGCCTTCCTCTGGATCAACATTGGGGGTAATAGACTGAACTGGATGGAAAAATTGTTTGCCCAGACAATATTAGTATGTTAGGGATGCCTAATATGACATATAGTAACATAGTATGTAAAGCTGAAAAAAGACATACACTATATGGACAAAAGTATTCAGACACTGCATATTTTTCAGAAAAAGTGCTTTATTCTTCTATTTAGTAAGGTGTCGCCCTCCTTGTGCTTGTATTACAGCGACAACACATCGAGGCATACTTTCCACAAGTTCTCTGTAAGTCTGGTCAGGAATAGCTCGCCATTCCTTGTGCCAGGCTGTGAGAAGAGATTGTTGTAAGGATGGGCGTGGGTGGCGGTGTCATACCCGTCGCTCCAGTTCGTCCCACAAGTCCTCGGATGGATAAATGAATAGTTATTACAAAATGAGCAGCTTTTTATTTTACCCATCCCCTTCCCAGCATACCGTTCAGCAAACTCAGTATTTGCATATTTAATGATTTTCTGCAGTGTCCAAATACTTTTGTCCATATACTGTATATAACATCTGGCTGCCATTTTTCACATGCTGTAATGTTGGCCAAAAGTTTTCTATTTGTGGATATGCATGTGCAACATTTTTTATATATTAAAAGAAAAAACAAATAAAAACCTGTTGTCAGCCAGTTCATTACTTGTGCAATATTTTTGTATTATTTCTGCTTTGCTAGGTGACAAAGTCAATCGTTCTTTGAAAAACTACTATGAAAATAGATTATTGTTAAAATTCTGAATTATGCCACCCAAACAAAATTGGAGAGATACTCCAAGGCCCCCTGTCACTAGCGATATTCTGCCGCGCGGGGAGGGGGGGGGGAGCAGTGACAGGTCTAATAGGTAGGCTCACTGCAGAGAATCGCGGTAATCGCAGCATGCTGCGATTTGAATCCTACGAGCGGTGAATCGCTATGATTCTTCGCTTGTGGACGCTAGTGCTGCACTTTCCATAGTAATCCTATGGAAAGCTTTTACAGAGCGTGATCCGTGGGCAATTTATCGCCAGCGGATCATCACCCATGGACAGGCAGCCTTAAGGGAAGCTTGATGGAAAGCTTGCCATTATAACTATTCATTAAGGAGTTCTTCAGATTCCCCAATAATTATTATTTTTGGCTTTTTTTTAATATGCTAAGTGGCAGTCTAAATATGTACTAACGCTTGCTTAGCAATACAAGGTACAGTGATGAACCTAGGAGTTCTGGATGTGTCGATCATATTGACCAGATGGGATGGCCAGAGAAAAAGAAATATGGTTTCAAATCTAAAGGGGCCGGATGTCTTGGCCATATTTTTTTAATGATCCATTTACACGTAACAATTGTCGCTCAAAATGTATTTACACAAGCTACAGTGCGCGATAATCGTTACGTGTAAACTTGAAGCTATCGTGCACTTTTCGTAAGTTTTTCAGCCTGCTTAAAAATCATAGCCGATTCGCTCGCTTCTCATTATGTCTAAACGCTCCCCGCTCATAAGAATATGAAGCAGTGAGCGATTCCCAGAGATGATCGGCCCGTCTAAGCATTCTGCATGACCATGAACAACTAGTGGTGACGTCATTTGCTCAAACGCTCATTCCAAGGAGAACCATCCTATGTAGAAGGGACATTATGAGCGCATTTTGAGAGAATGTGGACACTATATTGTTAATACTATAGGAATTTCCCTACATATATTTTTTTAAATGTATGTCTTTTATATAAAGTTACGCACAGCGACTTCTGCAGCCTGTGGAAGCAACCTCTGACCTTTACGATCCTAAGAAGGAACTTAGTATCCTAATATTTGCCGGGCTGCATGTGGATTCTTGACTTCTCACTAGAAACATCCCCTTCAAATAATATGAATAAGCAGGAGATTTGACACCGGCATTGTTCTTAAGTGGATTACTTTGGCTATGCACTAGCTGCTCTGTGCCCTTTGGACCCATTAACAGCTCTCTGGAAGCATAACTTAGTGATAAGTGCTGCCTGGACTATGGATGAGAATCCAGCCGTGTAATCACGCAGCGTGTTCAGAAAGTATGAGGTACCTGCGTATAACTTCAGTATGTAGCAAGACGTAGACTTGTTATTTCCAAGACTGTGGCCATCGTCACTGCACACAGCCGCAGCAGATGTATCGGATTAATGGGAAGAAGCAGTAATATCCCCATTCCTTGTTCATTGTTCCAACTACATTACAGTGCAAGGGGAAGGCAAGGACTTTTTTTTCAGTTTTAGCCATTTTTCCTTCTATAATGCTGACAAAACAAAAAATGCTTCCATTTTGATATAGAAGGTCCATTATGTCCTCCCAAATACATTTCAGAAGACTATGACATAAGAAAACAAATATTCATCTTTAGAATGCAGTGTGCCAAATCACATCAATAGCATTTGGCCTGAAGGGGTTAAGACGGAATGTTCTGGACCGTTAAAAAGGCTGCAGGCTATAACTGAGAAGACCTCGTTGGGGTTCATTTCTAGAATACGCTATGTAGATTGAACTTTTGCTTTCTGCTCCCTGACATTGTGTTTTCTCTGCTTGTAGGATGGTTCGCTGGGAAACATTGACGACCTCGCTGAACAGTACGCCGACTACTACAACACCTGCTTCACAGACGTGTGCGAGAGGATGGAGGAATTACGCAAGCGCCATGTTTCCCAGGATCTTGAGGAGGTAAGGCACCAAAAATTGTTTTACATCAGTTTATGGAATGTCGTCAAAAGTAACTTCAAGATAGTTTCCTCTAACTTGATTTGCGCACCATGTGAAACGTATGCTATGAAATGACCATTGATGTTATTATATCAGCCTGCATGAACTTCTCTACCCTGAGAAGTTTGGCTTTCCCTAGTTCCCAGGAGAAATTGGATTTACTGTCTTGAACTCAACACCTAGTAGCCCATTTATCTCATTAATACAACAATGCCGGGCAAATGCAAAGCAATCAAGGGGAAACCTAAATCCACCCGTCCAAATTCTATTCCTTTATGGACGCAGGCAGCATATACCTGTTAACAGCCTAAAATGCGTGAGCGTTCAGACAACAAGGCGTTGGGGTCCAGACTGTGCAGAATTATAGGTTAGATGGCGGGTAAAGTTCTTTACCTTAGAAGATACATTTTATTTATTTATTGGAAGTCAGAGGATACATTGTGCATATTGGTATGCTCAGTCCGTTTCTGTATTATCAGGGATGGGTAAACTGGCAGAAAAAAGAAGTTTTAAAGCAGAATTTTCAGCTTTCGGAGAGAAAAAGCAATTTGTGTAAATCGCTGACGACGTTTAAATGTTCAAACATTAGGATTGTAATTAAGCTGATGCTCGTCTTAGGGATGATTTGTTCTTACAACCTGTTCTGTTCCATTCACGTTTGGAAGCTGCAGATAGCGCCGCTGGCTGCCCGCTCTTCAGAGCACAGAATCTTACTTACAGATAAGTGAAATAAAAGTAGTCTATAAATCAGGGCAGGCCGCACCTGATTTATAACTCACTTAATGGAAGACAGCAGCGCATCTGGGGATGTGCTATGCATTGTTCTTAGATTAAAGTGGAGGCTGCGCCTCTTATGGGGAATCTGCTCATTAAATATGACTTTGCAGTAGCACTCACTGCCTCAAACTTAATGTTCAGGTGATAGAGGGGGCCTGGTTGGCAATCAAAGGGTGGTTGTCTTTTGAAGTACCCAGCATGTCCAGTGAAATCAATGAACTGCCCATTGGTTTTAATGTGACTTATTATTACGCTTCTACTTTCCTGCAGCTTTGTCGCAGGATAAAGCATCACTGAGCGCTGAGTTCCCCGCTGATCACTGGGGTCATTTTATCTTTTTGCTTTATTTATTGCTAGCCTCTAATTCACAGCTCTTGAGGGTGTGAATCGACATATTCAGAGCTCTCCCATGCATATAGAACGGGGGAGCTTGACTGCTGCCTTGGCGCCACGTGTAGCTCGCAATGCCATTCTATGCAACTCCCAACCATCTAGACGCAGAAGTGCCTGGGTGTGGCTGCTCACATATAGTTGGGTAAAAGAGGAGTGCCATACAGCTCAGGATCAGGGACGGGCAAGTACTAATGGTGCAGTGTAATAGCCATTGCTGGGTTCCCCATATACCAGGGGAATGGAGTACTTTGACCCCTTTTTAACATTTCAGAAAGAGGTATATGAGTTAGGCGATCGCTTGAGCGATAATCGTTGCGCCTAAACGCGCGGCCATCGTTCACTTTTCGTGCACTGTTAGCTGATCGTTAAATACAGTCCAACCTAAAAATCGTTGTTCAGCCTTATCAGCAGTTCTCCACGGGTAGTGCTGATAGCATTGTTTCCCGTTGGAGAACAAAAGAACTGAAAGCTGATAAGAGCCCACGGGCTATTAACTGCATTCAGCTAAAAGTTTCATTTGCACACTAAATTGCTCTTAAGTAGCTGAGTAGCTACTAAATAGTTTATGATCACAAAATGATCGCTCAAAGCTCTCACTCAAACTGTCGTTTGAGCGATCTTTGAGCGATCATCGGTCTGTGTAAATGAGCCTTTGGCTGTCTATGGATGCCGATGCCGCTCTCTCTGTCTCAGTTTATGGGAATTCTCAAATGCTAGACCATACAGTTGTCATCTCCATCTATTTGGAGTGCTGACTGGGGAAGAAAAGGACCCCAATATAAGGTGGGAGTCCTAGAAGTGGAACCTGCACCTATCAGGCTTCTATGACATATTACTAGAGATGAGCGAGCGTACTCGGAAAAGCACTACTCGCTCGAGTAATGTGCTTTATCCGAGTATCGCTGTGCTCGTCCCTGAAGATTCGGGTGCCGCTGCAGCTGACAGGTGAGTCGCAGCGGGGAGCAGGGGAGAGCGGGCGGGAGAGAGGGAGAGAAAGATCTCCCCTCCGTTCCTCCCCACTCTCCCCTGCAGCTCCCCGCTCCGTGCCGGCACCCGAATCTTCAGGGACGAGCACAGCGATACTCGGATAAAGCAAATTACTCGAGCGAGTAGTGCTTTTCCGAGTACGCTCGCTCATCTCTACATATTACTCATTTAGTTCTTGTTTATTGCTTTGGTTTTTTTTTCAATACTTTTTTTTATTGGGTTTTATAGTAAACAACAAACAAAAAAACCCTGAAAGTTGACATATTTGTTGCGTTAGAATACAATTACTGTGACATAGATATTTTAAACCTGCAATGCATTGCTGCACTTCGCCACAAATGTCTCGGAAGGTTATGCCGCTTTGAGTTTTATTGCGGCCCTTGGGGGTGGTTCAATATGGTAATGTGGTCCTTGGGCCAAAAAAAGTTGCACACCTTGTTCGGCTGCGGGGACTTCCCGAACAGAGCAGGAAAGTGGAATCCCCAACGCAGGTGGAAGGTAGGGAAGTATTTAACCTGAAGTAGCAGTAGATAGCAGACATGTGGCAGTAGATGGAATATTAGTTTAGTTGATGGATAAATAAACATTGGCACATACCTCATAGTAACGGCTCCATTTTATTTTGCTACTGTAACATTGGAACAATTAGTGTCTTACATCAGGCGGCATATTTATTCCTGCCAGTTCTTTGCTAATATGCTTAGTGCCAAATGCTGCTTGTTATCCTCTAATGTAATTTGCTCAGCGTGAGTTACATTTTTATTTACACTTACATATTTATTGGAAGCTATTACTGTACACTTTAGTACATCAGCGCCGACTATAATATTAAACAGAATTGCCCTGCTGCTTTTTGCATATCGATGCTTTTGTTAAGCTTTGCAAGGCATGAATTGCATTAATGTGATCGTGCTGTATTTGCTTCTTTAGGAATTATAAAGTTATTTAGTAGTTCTGCTGTTCAGGTTGTGTGTATGAAAACAGCACTGTGCGGGTGAGACTGGGAGGGATGGCTGAATTAGGGCTTCTATGCCAAAGTACAGTAGAGCCAGTAGGAGCAGCAGCGCAGGAGCAATTAAAAGATATTTAGCTAATTCCCCTGCCAGCGTTGGTCCGGTGATGTGGAAGAGCGCTCAGTAGCAGTACAGGGTGTTGCAGTAATCAGCATTCTTCCTGAAGAAAGGGACGGGGATTTGCTAAGTTTCTGTTAATTGTTCCTGAGTCGCTGCTCCTACCCACTGTAGCTTAGTTGCTCCTACCTGCTGTAGCTTAGTTGCTCCTATCTGCAATAGCTTAGTTGCTCTTACCTGCTGTAGCTTAGTTGCTCCCACCCGCTGTAGCTTAGTTGCTCCTACCTGCTATAACTTAGTTGCTACTACCTGCTGTAGCTTAGTTGCTCCTACCCGCTGTAGCTTAGTTGCTCCTATCTGCAATAGCTTAGTTGCTCCTACCCGCTGTAGCTTAGTTGCTCCTACCCGCTGTAGCTTAGTTGCTCCTACCTGCTATAGCTTAGTTGCTCCTACCCGCTGTAGCTTAGTTGCTCCTACCCGCTGTAGCTTAGTTGCTCCTACCTGCTGTAGCTTAGTTGCTCCTACCCGCTGTAGCTTAGTTGCTCCTACCCGCTGTAGCTTAGTTGCTCCTACCCGCTGTAGCTTAGTTGCTCCTACCCGCTGCAGCTTAGTTGCTCCTACCCGCTGCAGCTTAGTTGCTCCTACCCGCTGCAGCTTAGTTTCTCCTACCCGCTGTAGCTTAGTTGCTCCTACCCGCTGTAGCTTAGTTGCTCCCACCCGCTGTAGCTTAGTTGCTCCCACCCGCTGTAGCTTAGTTGCTCCTACCCGCTGTAGCTTAGTTGCTCCTACCCGCTGTAGCTTAGTTGCTCCTACCCGCTGTAGCTTAGTTGCTCCTACCCGCTGTAGCTTAGTTGCTCCTACCCGCTGTAGCTTAGTTGCTCCTACCCGCTGTAGCTTAGTTGCTCCTACCCGCTGTAGCTTAGTTGCTCCTACCCGCAGTAGCTTAGTTGCTTCTACTCGCAGTAGCTTAGTTGCTCCTACCCGCAGTAGCTTAGTTGCTCCTACCTGCAGTAGCTTAGTTGCTCCTACCCGCAGTAGCTTAGTTGCTCCTACCTGCAGTAGCTTAGTTGCTCCTACCCGCAGTAGCTTAGTTGCTCCTACCCGCAGTAGCTTAGTTGCTCCTACCCGCAGTAGCTTAGTTGCTCCTACCCGCAGTAGCTTAGTTGCTCCTACCCGCAGTAGCTTAGTTGATCCTACCCGCTGTAGCTTAGTTGCTCCTACCCTCTGTAGCTTAGTTGCTCCTACGCGCTGTAGCTTAGTTGCTCCTACCCGCTGTAGCTTAGTTGCTCCTACCCGCTGTAGCTTAGTTGCTCCTACGCGCTGTAGCTTAGTTGCTCCTACCCGCTGTAGCTTAGTTGCTCCTACCCGCTGTAGCTTAGTTGCTCCTACCCGTTGTAGCTTAGTTGCTCCTACTCGCTGTAAATGAAAGGCATAAATTGACTGCGGGTCCGCGGCTAAATCCAAGTCAAAATCTGCACCTCTGTTGTGGGATTTGGCTGTTTTTTTGATTACGGAAATGGCTATGTGTGCACGTACATTTAGACTCCGTTTACACAGGGCAGTTCGGTTTCAAATAAAATCGCACCAAAAAGTGCATTTTTTTAAACTGTTTTTGCACCATTTTACTAGAAGTCGGGCAAAAACACACAAGGTTTTACTGATAACACTTTTTGGTGCCATTTTAATTGCAACCAAACTGCCCCTGTGTTAGTGGAGCCTAAGGATGTGTTTACACATTATAGAACTCCTGCGGATTTGTTGCGGATTTTTCTGCAGCAGATCCACAAGCTAATCCACAGGTCAGGGCTCTTTCACACAGGTGTCGTTTTCATGCCAAATAGGTAGGTCAAAAAATCGCAGCTGACTGCACGTAAAATAGCGTGAATGAGCGATATCCAGGCATCCAGCCTCCAACTTAATTAGTGGTGAAATTGCCCGTTCACGCGATCAGGAACTGTGTGTATGTGGTATCCAGCTCTCATAGGAGTCAGTGGGAACTCCTGCGTAGCACGCACCAAAGCTAGGTCAGGGCCTATCTGTTCATGCAGCACAGACTTTAGATGCGAGCACTGTAGCGACGCATGTCCTCTCTTTGTTAGGTGCAAGTTTTTTGCGTGTCTAAAATTTCTTCATCTGAACGCTTTTATAGGAAACCATTAGATCTAATGGACGCATTTTCCCCCCCGTGCCTATTCTGCGTGAAAACAGCGCCCATGTGAACAAGGCCTTAGAGTTGCAGTACAGTCACAGTACGAAATCTGTAGTGTTTTTTCCTTTCTCTACATGTAAATGAGATTTATTTTAATCCTATTTACTTTGATAGTAAACTTATCCGCTGTGGAAAGTTCAGTATATTCACAGTGGAATTCTCCGCATAAAATCTGACTCCAAAAAAATTGAGTCAAAATTTGCGTCTTTTTACACATTTTTTGGCGTGGATCCGCATGTGGAATTTCCTTTGTCAGTGGGCAAAATCCGCATGCGAATTCCGACGCAGAAAATTGTGTTTCTATTGGTGCGGATTCTGACACAGCATTTGGAGTGGATCTGCAGCAGAATTAACCCCTTCAATCGAAAGGGTCATTTTACTATAGATCCGCACCAAAAGCCATGTGCAAATCCATACCAAGTGGTGCAGATTATGATGTCCTTTTTGATGTAGATGTGCACCAAAATCTGCAGCACAGAATATATTGTGTGAACGTACCCTAAAAGAAAAGCTGTCTTTGTTGCCCATAGCGACCAATCACAGTGCAGCTTACATCTCTAAAGCAGCTGAGGTAAAATGAAAGATGCACTGTGATTGGTTGCTTCGGACAACAAAGACCGTTCTTCTTTTAGGCAGTTCTGATGAATGAGGTCCAAGCGAACTACTATGTTAACATTGGAAAGAACTCCTAACAATATAAGGCTGTGTTCACACAAGTGGTTTTTGTTAGCGACTAGCTGCTCCGTTGTGGAAAGAAAACAGACATGAAAAATGGAAGCAAACAGATAACTTTACGTTTACTTCTGTCTTCCATTGATAGCAATGTTAAAAAAAAAAAAGGTGTGTTTTAGTTCGTTTTTTTGGAACCAGAAGCAAAAGTGCAGCGGTCTGAACTTTTGCTTCAGTTTTAGGAGAAAGGGTGTTTTTGCTCGTTTATGCGCAGGAAAACCCCACGCAAAAAATGTAAAAAGTAGAACCTATTTATTTCAATGAGTTCATTCTCACTAATTTTTTTGTGCACGCTGCTGTTTTGTGCGTATTTGTGCACCAAAGAGCCCCATATGGGAGGTGTGCAAACACATGTCTGCAGGTGCGGGTATGCGCTAAAGTAGCTTCACATGCCCGCGATCACCGGCAGCTTGTTAGGCTAATTAGCCGATAATATCAGGCAGGGTAATCACTCTACCCGTGTGAACGAGCTCCGTATTTGCGCAGACACAAGCGGTGAATACGCTTGTTCACTGCGCAAAACAATTGTGCAGTAGTGAGCGTATTACACTACTGGTTCAACTGTCGAAGCCCTAAAGCTGCCTACACACGGGGAGCTCGGTATCGGGCTGAAAAACTCGTCTCAACATCACGCCGGCCACTGTGCTTTTTCATTGTGATACGAGGCGTTTTTTTTCTTTTTTTATAAAAACGCCTCCCATCACCTCAGTAAAGTAGCAATCCTCTAGTAGCTATCAGCCACGGCGGGGGATCGCCGACTGTTTCCCATTGTTTTGAAAACCATGGGTGATGTGTTCTGAGGAACACAAAGAGATAGAACATGCCCTGATTTTGTATATGACTCCATGCGATTTTCTTGGCCGTGTGAAAGGACTTAAACAGACAGGTGTATGCGCTAGCACGTTCACCGCTACAGACCATATTGGCACATGAACCACTTTTTGTGTTTTTGACTATTCAAGCTCTGCGTATTGCGTGCAAGTTAAAAAAAAAAAAGCGGGAAGATATGTCCGTCCCTATCTTTCTCGCACATAGAAAAACTGCATACGGGAAAGATAGGGCAAGGTGCGAGAATGGCAATAGTGGGAACAACGGCATTAAAATCAGTGCTTTAGTTTCGTCCTGTTCTGCGGCTGTGATTTTCACGCCTTCAAAACTGAACCCAATCAAGAGAAGCCCTAAGGAGCGCAGAAACCAAATCTCCCCGTTTTTGCATTATCCTGTCAGGCTAAACATCGTTACGTTCAGTGTGGTTTATGTCGTCGTCGCATCAGTCATGGGTGAACATCCTGTTACCGAGCGTGTATGCCTGCAGAGAAGATAAAACGAGGTAAAAAAGGTTTTCGTACAGATTTGTATCTCTCTAAGGTCCCCTTTACACGGGCGTATTTCCTCATGCACAATACACAGAGAATAGAACCCATTGATTTCAAAAGGTTTGTTCACACGAGCAGCTAAATCTCGCGTTTTCTCATCCATTCAGATGGCTGACTGTCTCGTATAAATGCTGCAGCCCGGAATTTCGTCAGCCAGGGAGAGAGAGTTTAGCGCTGCTGAACTCGCTCTCCCCCTCCCTTTACCGGCTGATCATGACAATAGAAGCTCCCATAGAAGCTTATGAGAGCTGCCGACAAAGGGAGGGGAAGGGAGTTTAGCAGCGCAAGACGCTGCTAATGTCCCTCCCCCTCCTCTTAGTGGAAACTCCCATAGACTTCTATGGGATTGCAGCAAGACTTATCTTTTCCAGCCGTGCGTAAAAGTGTCCGTCCAGAATCCGCAGCATATGCGCTATCTTTTCCGGTCGGCCGATTTTACGCACTGGAAAATCACCCATCTGAACGAATGCATTGGAATCCAATGCTTCACATGGTCGCGATTTTTGGCCGACGTTTTATCGCAGCAAAGTAGCAGCGATAAAATGTTGGTGTGTATAAGGCCTTAGAGCGTTTAGATAGAAAGAGGCATCGCTGGAGCACCAGCTTCTCGCTCAGCGCTTCACCTTCTACACAGGACAATTATCTCTTAATTTCGTTTGTGCGAATTTAGAGTAATAATCGTCCCATGGAAATGGCGCTTAGTCTCGCCACAGGACACAGCCAAATTCGCAGCTGCGGAATTCCACATCAAAATCTGCTGGTCCAACTGTGGATTTTGGTGTGGAATGTACAGCCACGTGTTGTGTGTCATGCAGCTCATTCCGCCAAAGGTTTTTTCCTCACCCTTTTCAATATTCATGCAAATTTGGGCTAATTTTCAATGATGACCGCGTAGGAGCTCTGATGAGAAATGTCCTACATACCGCGGACTACTGCTTCTGGATAGTCCCTTCGCCATGCCCGAACACGGGATTAGATGGCTTTGTGCACACTTGGGCGCCATGACCCGTTCTCCGCAGCATATTGAGAATGTTCTAATATAAGTAGCGGATGCCGGTTGTCTGTGAATGTGTTCTTCCTGTGTGCACTTACACAGCATGCGGTGCCTTCAGCCAGAGATCCATTAGGCTCCGACACCGCACGGGTTCATCCAATTTACGGCAATCAGCACTAGTCCTACATTGCTGTCAGCTCTTCAGCAGCCGGGTGGTTAACATGAATTTTAATAGGATATCTGTTTGATTCCTAGATCCTTGCAGTCGTCGGCACATCACAGACAGTACTTTGAAGAATGTTACTTACGTTGTTCCTGGCGTAGGGGGTTGACTTCATGCCGGTTATTATAGTATTAATTGGCTGCATCTCCAATAATATTCCATGTACAATGCTTACAATGGGGTCCTTCCATCATGAGTTTCATAAACCAAATGTCCGATACCTTATAGCATCATGGCTGCTGGGATAAACGCTTGCTGTCAGTGAATAGGAATCCATCTGGTAAAGGTTCACAGCTCTTTACGTATAAGCCATGTATGGGTTTAATTTGGATAAGGACAAGTGTATTAGAAAATAATAACTTTTTTGTACAGTAAGGGCCCATTCAGATGGGCTTATTTGGGTTGTGCTCCAGAATTTTGAGTGCAACTAGCATTGGACAGCACACAAATGCATGACCGTGTTGTCCAAGTGGTGGGGGCAGTGGACTTTCAATGTCCTACTTTGATTAGGGCATGCAACCAATTTTTTATATATTTTTTTACACGGACCATAGGCGATTTGGCCAAGGTGAAGTGAATAGCGTAATTGGTCATAATGCCTTATATGGATTGCGTGTCATGAATAAACACTACACACGCACTTCGTCACTATGTTTTGAGTTGAGATCGAAATTTCAGTCCTCTTCCAAGAACTTTTCTTACATCACATATTTTACAGAAGTCTGAATGACCGAAACACCAGATTCTCTACTTGTATGAATTTATGTTCTCTATTCCGTCTCTGATGCTTCTCTATTCTCCCTTCCTCTTTGTGATGTTATTCATATAGAGACATATTATGTAGGCATGAGAAGCTAAATAATGGGTATCCACGGAGGAACTAAGGCCTCATATCCACAGGTATGAACGGTTTTTCTGTGCAGAATCTCGCAGCCGATTCCACCCGGCCTGCAGACATGAGGCCAAAAAAAAAATTTTACTCACCTGTCCGGACGCTGCGGGGCTCTCCTCTGTCGCAGCCGGATCTTCTTTCTTTTGCACGGTAGATGCGCTCGGGACGCCGGCGATATGCTGCACGTGCTGTGCCTTTTTTTTTTTAAACTCCTGCTTTCCCGCAGATCCGCGACACAGCCACAGTGCCATCTGCGGCTGTGTCGTGGATTGGATGGCTTCCATTGGCTTTAATGGAAGGTGCAGGAGCCGCCCGCGCGTGCAATCCACATGCCGGAGGAAAATGACATCCGCAGGTATTTAATTACCTGCGAGTGTCCAATCACTCCATATTGGCGCAGATCGCATGCGCAAGAGACTTACACAGATTTTGTAAATCCATTTATGCCGTAGACATGAGGGAGAGGGAAATTTAGGAAATCTTTATGTCAGAAAACTGCTGTAGAAAGTTGCCAATTTTGGTGCAAGGTTGAGATTTTTCAGCCTTCTGTGCCCAGGAAAAGAGCAACAACTTGTAGGGGAGGGCATGGATGCCCTGGACCATTACATTTATGTATTATTTATATTAGAAAGTGGCAAAAATTTGCCAGAAATGTACGTCTACTTTGGAACAGGCGTACATTTCTGTGGTCTGAGCACGGAGCTGCCAGGGATGCACTTAATACATGAGAAGGCATGCACCTCTTCATTAATTAAGCATAGCATGCGCTGGGGAAAATTATACAAAGCCCAGTGTCAGAAATGCTGGGCTTAGTAAATTTCCCTGTAAGTCTCTAATATAGTAGTAATTGACTAATGCACTTGGGGTCTTTAAAAGGTTAGCAACGCTTCTTTCCTATGAATGGCGCGACTGAGATGTAAATACCTCTGCAGAAACAAGATTGTATCTTCTTGATTGTAATACTTTGGAACTGAAGAGGTTAAATGATTTAATTGTATCACAATAATAATATTCTTCACTTAGCCTAACATATATGCTGGGAAAAGGTTCTGTTGTATACGTTAACTTTTCCGTAAGCCCCCATTCATGAGATAAAGGCCACGAGTTTGTGCTCTCTGGCCAGTATGCATTGTTTTTTGGACTGTGTACTAAAGCGTGGCAGACTGCGACTTCTTATACAGAAGGCCACGGCAAAAAAGGTATACAGTGTGGTATTTACACAGGGCTCTTGTTGAAAGCACAGGAGCAATAGCCCCTGGGATGGTTGTTGGACGCTAATGCGCCTCGCAATCACCCCACATAAAGGTACCTTTAGGTTATGTGAGCATAGCCTAATAGACAAACACAATTTACTGTTGCATTGTTCATGTCTTTTATTGAGTACATTAAGTAAACATCCACAGTCTAGGGTGAAAAGTTATGGGTGAACTTCTTTGTTAATAACTTCCATCAAGAAGTATTTGGCAAAAGGTGATTCACGGGTGTTTTGCCCATTAACTAAAGGCACACAAAGCCTGGTTTCTGATGAATCTCTTTACCTCCAAAAGATTGAGTATGCTCTTTTCAGGTTATGTTTTGACAGTTCAGTTTTGGTTTCATCCTGGTTTCGGTTTCCATCTTCCATACAGAAAACTTCATGGAGCGGAAATTAAGATGAGCTGGGATGGAACTATAGGGGTGAATATGTGAGACAGAGATCTTTTTGGTCTGCATCTTACATATTTACTTCTAATGTTCCAGCCTACTTTCTGTCTCCATGTTGTTTTCTACATAGAGATAGAACTGACACTAGACAGCTGAATGTACTTTGAAAAGAGCCTTGGATGTGAACTATACCTCCATGTAATCAATGCTCAAAAGACTTCAAGATGTGCTATAAAGACAAATGAAGCTGGAAAAGGCTACAAAAGCATTGCAAAAGACCTGAGTGTACATTGGTCCACGTTAAGACAAACTATTAATAAGGCTGAATGCCCACGGACAGATTATTACCGCCTTTCCCGCGGGCGAAATCCGCGTGTAAATTCCACAGCTATTAGGTTTTATTGAACCTAATAGCTTTCTGCCTGCCAATGCTTACATGCGGAATTTACACGCGAATTTCCGCGAGCGGGAAAGGAAAATGGAATGTTCTCTTTTCCGCGGATTTACGCAGTGGGAGGTCTCCATTAATAATAGCATTTTAGCAGGCCCTTTTTTGTTTTTAATTGCACTACTCCCGCGGTGTAAATCTGCGGGTGTATCCCGCGGCACTCGTGGGCATGAGCCCATAAATGGAGAAAATTCAGGAATCTTGCTATTCTCCTTAGGAATGGACATACTTTTAAGATCACTTCAAGAGTATGAGTATCCCAAGGTTAGGAAGAACCCATGAGTAACAGCAAAAAACTTGCAGAAGACTACAAACTGCAAAAACTTTTGTTCAAGTGTCCACTATTAGAAAAACACAGAATAAGACTTGTGTTCATGGAAGCACACCGCAACGGAAGCCGCTGCTCTCCAGTAAAAAAAAAACATTGCAGCCCATCAAAAGTTTACTTGAGACCACCTGGTTGTTCCACAATGCTTCTGGGGAAATGTTCTATGGACCTAGGAGATGAAATTTGAACTTTTTAGCACAAATGCACAACACTATGGAGGAAAAAGAGCAGTGTACACCAACACCAAAAACACTACTCCAACTGTGAAACATGGTGGAGGGAGTTTGTGTGTTATTAGTTTAGTTAGATTGTATTTGCCTATAACTGAATTAGATACAATCAGACCACACTTTATTCCTAATCATTGCAGACATCCAGGTAGTTCCAAAGATTTCTCGTCCTTTTTTTTAGCATCTGTACACGCACCCTCTGAATTGTAAGGCGCCATGAAATATGTTGGTGCTGTATCAATTAAAGAGTATTATTATATATTCCTTAATGGATATATATTATCTGTAGCCTGTATGTACATGAACCGGATTGGAATCTGCAAGTTTTTTAATTACAGTTCTAGGTTTTTGTGTGTGTTTCCAACGTCTGCGGGCAGCATTTATAAAAAGGGTGGATCGTTCCAGTCACTCGGTAAATATAAAAGGCTCTTTGTTAATGAAGATGAAAAATCTACCTACGGATTTGGTTCTGAGTTGTTATGTGCATACAGTCTATATGTGTAGAAGATATTCATATCATTGACTAAAGAGTTTACAGTTTTATCGGATGGATAAAAAGGAGGTATTTATGTTCCCCCTCTTGTGTCTGACTACACAGGAAGCAAACAGCGGAGGTAGAAGCAAGTGATACAAACTATCATTTAAAGGAGTCTCGCTGTCCCCGGTTGTGATTATCCAGATCTGACTTTTCACCAAGCTAGTAGAGATATCCCAGATGACGGCGTACAGTTTACTACCCTGCACAATATATATCCATGGGACTAGTCAGTGCTTTTAGTACATTAACGCCCCATATGCGATGAACCATGATATGTTACATAGTTACTAAGAGAAATAATAATAGTATTCTGTAAGACAACTGCAAGAATAGATCAACAGAAAGGTCCCACAATGCACCTTCTGCAGGAGGGCGTTCAGGGTGGACCATGGGTGTAGCACATCTATTTGTTGTGTGCTTTGTGATAAATGAGTCTAGTCTCCATAGGAATGAATGTAGGCGCATGAGACATTATTGATGTGTGAGCTGGACTGTATTCATTACTAGACCTCGTGTGCTCTCGGGGCAATCTGTGGTTCACAACCTCAGACAGATCTATGATGAGTTGGGGACAAGACAATAGGAAACTGCAGTCCCAGAATTACACCGTCATCCCAGTTGTGGATTTATTTATTGGACCTTGTTGTTTGAAGTTCTGCTGTACATTGTGGAGCAGACAATGTGTATACAGGTACTTGCTCTAGCTGATTACTAGTCTAAAGCCCCCTATACACGGATGATTTGCATGCACATCGCTCCTTAGATTAAGTGCTTTGCATGATAATTGTGCAGTATGAACACATGATAAATATCTGATCAGATCTTTCATGCACACCATAAAACCATCTTTGGTCTGCAGCTGCAGTTTAACCCCTTACTGACCACCAATATGCTTTTTTTTATGACAGTCTCTAATGGGCTTTAAACTGTACATACATTTTTTTAAGGCTTCTTTCACACGAGCGCATATCGGCCGGCTGTTTTCACAGCCGGCCGATATACGCTACCTTGTTAGTAAAAAATCTGGTGAATCAGCACACAAATCAAACGTTTGTGCACCCTTTCATATGGCCTGGTGAGGCCCGCGCAAATGCGCCGAGCTCACCAAGCCATCGCCCATTTTCCCTCCCTCCCCATGGCAGGCTCACCTCTGTTCCTCCCCGCTCGTTCTGTGCAATGGGAGGGGGCGGGTTGGGGGGCGGAACTAAGTGCCAGTCCGCCCCGCCTCCTCCCATTGATGGCTATGGACAAGGGGCAGGAAAGGGCGGGCACTTAGCTGTGCCCCGTCCCACCCCTTGTCCATAGCATCAATGGAAGGAGGCAGGGTGGACCGACGCTTGGCTCCACCCCATCCTGCCCCCTCCCATTGCACAGAACGAGCTGGGAGGAACAGAGGTGCTAAACTCCCTCCCACCTACGGCCGCTGCCATGGGCTCCCATAGGAGCCCATGCAGTGGCTGACGTATTCCGGCCCAATACATAGTTCCAGAACTGTTTTGGGTCCGACGTAAAAATGCCCGGCTAACCCAATATAGCGCCGTCTCACAAATACATCCATGTGATTTGATACATTAGAATCAGATCACAGCTCATATCGGCTGGCTGTGAAACTGCACTTGTGGGAAAGAAGCCTAAGGCTGTAGCTTAGCTGACTATTCATAGCCAGGCTCCTGCTCTAATAGCCAGGAATGAAGAAACCTCAGGTCCTGGCAGCTTAACCCCTTACATGTCACAATGAATAGCAACTGCAGAATGTAAGCAGATGATAGGGGAAGGGGGCTCCTCCTGTTACCCATCAGCACCCTGCAGTGTGATCACAAGTTACCAACGGGTTCCCATGGCAGCCAGAAGCCTGAAAAAGGCCTCTGTGTGCCATGTAACTCACCCTTTTAGACCCTGCCTCTGGAAGAGTGTAATAAGCTGTTGTCATAGGTTTAGTAGACTGCAGTACATAAGTAATGCAGTGTACTATTCTAGTGATCGAACAATCACATCTGCAAGTGCTCTTCGGGGACTAAAAAATATCAAAAAAGTTCAATAATGCTTAATTTAAAGAAAATAATCTAGTTAAAAACAACAATTTGCCCCACAAAAACACCTTTTCTTATTTATCTCGCATGGTCAACGCCGTAAAAATAATTAAAAAGTAATGCCAGAATTGCTACTTTTCTTTTGTTCGCCTTCCAAAAATGTAAAAAAAAACAATCCAAAACTCACGTGTACCTCAACATAGTACCAATAAAAACGACAACTCTTCTCACAAAACACAAGAAGTCATACCACTGTTGTCAGAAAAATAAAAATGTTATGGGTCTTAGAATGTGGCAATGCAGATTCAATTGTTTTTTTGTTTTGTTTTTAAAAAAATCATGTTTTTATTTAGCTAAAGTAGTAATAAATCTATATAACTTTGGTATTGCAGTAATCGTGCTGATACAGATAAGTAAGTTATTGTATTAGTTTTACTGAATGGGGAACACAGTAAAAACAAAACCTTAAAGTAATTGTGGAATTTCTGGCTATTTTTCCCATCTGCTTCCAAGAAAAATGTAATTAAAGTAATATAACATATTATATGCACCCCAGAGTGGTGCCATTAAAATATACAGCTTGTCCCCCCCACTAAAAAACACTTCTATCGCCATGTCAACGAGTTATAGCTCTTGCAATGCGACTATAAAAATTACCTGGTCCTTAAGGTACAAAATAGGCTGGTCACTAAGACTGGTCTCACATGACCGGATTTCAATTACGAAATCCGCAATCGTCACCAGCGCGGACAAACTGCGGTATTCTGCGCCAATTGAAGAACTACATGTAGGCATAAAAAATCAATCCATGATCAACTCATGTAAACAGGCCATCATTCATCTATGAAGGATGGCCTGTTTACTGTAAATGGAAGCGGGCGGGCCAGAACTATCCCCAACCCACTCCTCCTCCATTCACTGAGCGATGATTGCTTCTATGTAAAAGCACAGGAACAATGATCATACTTCTGCGCTGAACATTGATCCTATGGAAAAGAGCTCTTACTAGGTCAGTCAATGTAGCCACACCCCATAGATATAATCCTATTGTACCAGTGATGTCAGCGCTGTTCCCCTGCTATTAGGCGCGCCTTCATCATTTGTATGCTGTAAGTGAGTAATCAGCGGGGTGTACAATTGATGTCAGTGCTGTGGGAGTAGGAGGAGGTAGTATCACCATGAGTTGTTCTAACTCTCAGTACTGCTGCATCTAACTAATTCCACTCTGCTACAACTGCTTCATGATAAGAATAAGCCCCAATCAGACAGCAGGATTTACTCAGTATTTTGCATTAGTGTTTGTAAGCCAAAACCAGGAGAGCAGCCAAAATACAGAAGAGGTGCCAATTTTTCTAGTATATTTTTCTATGTAGGTTCTATTTCTAGTTTAACCTTACAAACACTGATGCAAAATGCTCAGCAAATACTGCTGTCTGAGTGGCGCCCAAAGCCTCTCTCAGATGAGCGTATTTTATATCCGTATTTTATCTGAATTTTGCGGACTGTATTACGGGTGTAATATACTATTTCAAGTCTATGGAGAATGATTAAAATGTAAATATGTCCTGTTTTGCAAAAATGAGAATAATGCCAGTGGCTTCAAATAGGGATTCAGTACTGTTTCAAAATACGTCTGTGCAATGAATATTGATAAATATGCCTTCATGAAAGATTAAAAGGTTAAACATATAAAAAGATACTTACTGTCTAAGGTCAGTTCCAAATGAACATATTGTAACACATCCATAATATGGATCCACGCATGGATTCCATCTGCTACATTCCACTGTGGAATCTAGCCGTGCCCACAGACATGGACAGATCCAGCGTGGGTCTCCTCCATGCTGGCCTGATCTGCTTTCTTCAGCACGGATCTGCGTGGATTCCTGGCGATCCACACGCCGGGAAAAAAATCACATCTGCATGCTTTTAACTGTTTTGCGGATTCTAATGCATCCCTATCGGCGGCTTTATTTTGCAGATCTCCTGCGTGGGTGCCCCAAATCAAATCCGCCCGTGGACATTGGGCCTTATGGATGACATTACACTGTATGTCATCAGTATTTCAGCATTGTTTGATGTGTTTAGCTGGATAAATACAAATCTGTATTCGCCCAATAAATAATAATATGAATTAATGCAAAAACCGAGGCAAAAGCAACTGTTAAACAAATATGGCCATGTAAATAGATACATTAATTTATATTGGCTTCATATTATGGTCTACAAAACATGGACCTAATACGGCGTAAAATACACTCTTCTGAAAGTGGCCTGAGGGGGATGGCTTTATATATACACCCTGTTTCCCTGAAAATAAGACATAGCATGATTTTCCAGAATTTTTGAGGATGCAAAATGATTTTTCAGGCTTTTTGAGGATGCTTGAAATATAAGCCCTACTCCAAAATTAAGCCCTGCTAACAGTTAATTAAAAAAGTCAATTTAAATAGTGTCCAGGCAGCTATACATGTAAAAAAGTTAAAGCTTTTTGAACAAAAATTAATATAAGACACTGTCTTATTTTCAGAGAAACGCAGTAATTATCTTACACCACATGATCGTTGTAGCTTACTTTTTCCTTATTATCATGCTTGTTCCGCATGTACACAAGTATACGTGCACTGTAGATGGATATTATAGGTGCACAGTATGGAGGTGTTGCTAATGGATCATGGAGATTTCTCCTTTGAAGCTTGGCTACAAATGATGAGCATGGATTCCTGGCTGTGTGACTCTTGGGTCAAAGATTAAACACTGTAGTACGTAAGCCGGTAAGGATGAAAAATCTGCCCTATGCGGAAACATAAGTATTTCTGCACGGCTACAAATTCACTAGGCGCACTGATGTCCTTTTGTTAACTGTTCAGAATTGATATACGTAATGAAGCTTCAGAAAATGAAGATTGTATTTCCTTCATGCATTAAAATTCATGACACGGGCTTTGTCTGTCCTTGAAATCTTGGAACACATCTTTACAGCTTCTGCTCCCTTTGATATCATGATTATCAGTAGATGAGACACTGGGAAAAAAAATGTCCTAAACTCATATACAATTTAGTCATTGCCACAGATCAGTCTGTTCACAGTAATGATCTGCAACAAATGCAAATTACATTGGTACAAAGACTTGTTCTATTTTGTATCAGTCAACATTATCTGTGTATCTGTCACAGACTTACCAAAACAACCATGTATCTTTACTAATAGTATTCTGTGCATAGGGTACCCGGAAACATCAGGCCCGGGCCTGAACAACACTTTTAATGAAAAAACCTAATAGTACTGTATTGTGGTTGGTGGAGATGTTGGTAGTTAATGGTTATGAACCTTTGCAAATTCATCAGAGTAGCCTGGCTTATGGCTGTCACGTGATGTAGCTTTCTTATAGGAAACCATAGCCTGGAGCGTTCGGTGGTGATTAAAAACGTGACCAAGACTGGTGAAATGGACTTGACACTTTGAAGGAAGTCTACTATTTTTCCCCATTTGACATGTGCCATTCCTGTAGAACAGCGGGCGCTCCGAGCAGAGAACAGCTGGATGCAGAAGACAAACCGCCCCGCTTGTCTTCTGCATCCCTCCACTCGCAGCGCAAAGTGATCGATCACCTTGTGCTTAAAGGCACACAACGATTATCGCTCAAAAGACATATTTTGAGCTATAATCGTTGTGTCTAAAGGGGACTTAGTATTAGTTTAAGTGACCTTCTGGTTTCAGGGCAAAATTTTGTCCTGGGATCAGAGGAGAAGGGCAATATATTACCTGCAGTTATTTTTCCCTCTGATCTGCTTGTTCCAGGTCCTGTTTTCAGGTATCTCAGATAGTCAAAGTAATCTTCACTAATTCCCATAGTGCACTATACCCGCTCTCTGATTGGTTGGAATTGCTCATGTCATCATCACCGACCAATCAGAGAGCAGTGCACAGTGTGCATGAGGTAGTTAGAAAATTGCTGCAGCCAACTGCAGGTAATATACTCCCCGACCCCTCCTGTCCCAGGAGAGAATTTTGTTGCAAAACTGGAGCGTCACTTCAATCTGAATATTGATGCTGCCATTATATCTACACCTCACCCCCCTATAACATTGTGAAATTGTAGAGTTGCTAATATTTCCATCCTATGCATCACTTTGTCCCGTGAAACCTCTGCTGCATACAATTTATATTATACCAATAAAATGTGATGGCCAAAATAAATTGATAAGCGCTTGTTGCATAAGTAACATGTTATCATATTTTTGCCCACAACCCTACAGTCATTTTATTGAACTGTGACTGGATGGATAAGTATTCTCTATTAGAAGAAAGCGAGCTGGCAGAATTGATCTGTCTGCTTATCATCCTCATTTCATTTCCAGTTTATGAGTTGTTAGGATTAGGAGATGTACTTTCTGCCCTCGCTATAAAATATCACAATTTTCTGTTTCCTTAGGAAAAAAAAAAGAACCATTTCCCCTCATATCTATACAATATTCAAATAAACCTAGCCGCGCATGAAAAGCTCTTTCTATGCATTTAAAAAAGCTGCCTCTCTTCCGCTGTGTTCCTGTCCTTCTCTGAAGGAAAGTACGGAAAAGATAAACCTTAATTCTCTCCTATTATTTCCATAATGCCTCCTCATTTCTTCTGCAAATTTACATTAAAATGATAAGAAAAAGCAAAATTAAAACTTAAATGCACACAATTCTGGGATGGAAAAATCTCTGTTAAGCAGCTGTAACTGGAAGAAGTCAGCCAGTTCACTTTTAATCCATTGGATGAGAGCAGCTCTTGCACAGTGTGTGTCTCTTACATGTCTCTCTTGTCCATGTGTCTCTTGGAAATGAGAGTGTCTCTTAGGGCTCTAACACACGGAATGGTTCAAATAACCAATGGATCATGGGCAACAATTGAAACGACAACCAATAATTTGTTCGCTTATTGTTTGGCGTTTATTTTATGTAGCCATAAAACCTGGCAATAGAGATGAGCGAGCATGCTTGGTAAGGTCAGTTACTTGAGCAAGCCTCGCTCATCTCGAGTAACTGCCTTCTCCTCTGAGCATGCTCGGGGGAACAGAGGGGGAGAGTGGGGGGGAGAGTGAGAGAGATCTCTCTCTTTCTCTCCCCCCCCCCCCCCCCCCGCTAACAACCCCGGCTGCCCCCCCCCCCCCCCCGAGCACGCTCGGAGGAGAAGGCAGTTATTCGAGATGAGCTAGGCTCACTCGAGTAACTGACCTTAAAGAGCGTGCTCACTCATCTCTACCTGGCAATAATCGGCCAATGTAAAAAGGCTGTGAGCGATTATCTCTCCTGAAAGCACGGGAGCCATTACCTTTCTGAGGACTGTTGGGCACTTAAGCATCCGACGATCATCCTTTGTAAAAGTACCCCCAACATGTAAATGTTTCTTGAATTATGTGTATCCTGTTGAGGTCCATCTTTATAATATGTATTCAGCAGAGCATGGACATGCATGTTATTTCAATAGACTGCTAAACAGAGGCGTAACTTGAAGCTTCTGAACCCCAATGCAAAATTTGTAACATGGCCCCCCATATAAAATACTTTATTTATAGTACTGGGCTCCTTATATGGAGAAGATAGGCTTCATGGCCCTCCCAAGGGTCGTGGGCCCAAGTGCAACTGCATCCTCTGCATCTCCTATTTAGTCTCCTTCGTCTCAGAGGGAAGAATCCCTCCCGTCCGATACTTGTTTCCCCAACAGCAGTTGTTGGGGAGCCATCTGGCAGTCGATAGACGTTATATTGATGCTGGATCTCACTATTTGCTCCAAGCAAAATAATTTAATGTCCGTGGTCAACTTTACATTTGGTGCCAAAAGTGTTTCGAATTTGCTGATCTTAGAAACATTCTTTGTGGAAAAATGGGTGGCTTGTTCACTCTGCCTAGGCGTAGTGTGTAGCCGGAGAGTTTTGTCTGCCTTCTTATCTGTAATTCTTCTCTTCTGTGTCTGTTTAGTCCCAGTTTACTATTCAGTTTGGAAAAAAGTCAGCTTAAGGGCAGTATGATAAAAATGTAGAAATACATCAATGAACAGTACAGAGAGAGATCTGTCTAATGAACTTTTTATATTTATGCCCGCAACCATGACATTAGGCATCCACTACATCTTGATGTCTCTTCTGTACGTTATCATATATGGGGCTTCTTTACTTTAAGACCAATGAGACCTTGGAACCCTACCAAGCGATGCTGTGATGAGTAACTCGATGAAGGAGTCTAAGAGGGGTCTGAATGATATATACTATATAATATCACAAGTTACATAGACTAGACTTTGGGCTATGTTTGGTTATTCATCCAGGAATTTAATGACCCACTTAAAGGGGTTGTCTCGTGGCGAAATCGAAAAAAAAATTTTTTCACTTACCCCCGCATTCTGCCCTGTTAAAAAGAAAGCATAGGTTAGTTTTTAAAAATAGCATTGCGCTTACCTGCATCAGCGTTCTGCAGCTTCTTCATTTCTTCTTTTAAAGATGGCGCCGCTGGTCTTCTCCCACGGTGCACCGCGGGTCTTCTCCCATGGTGCACCATGGATTTTCTTCTCCTTCCTTGCGTTCCATTGCTGATTCCAGCCTCCTGATTGGCTGGAATCGGCACACGTGACGGGGCGGAGCTACGATGACGACGCGGTGAGCAGCTCTCCGGCACGAGCGGCCCCATTCACCAGGCAGAAGCACGGACTGCGCAAGCGCGTCTAAAAACGCCAGAAGACATCGAAATTAGACGGAGCCATGGAGACGGGGACGCTAGCAACGGAGCAGGTAAGTGAATAACTTCTGTATGGCTCATATTTAATGCACGATGTATATTACAAAGTGCATTAATATGGCCATACAGAAGTGTATAACCCCACTTGCTGCCGCGAGACAACCCCTTTAATTATGTCTTTGAAAGCGTACAAAATAACAATTGTTTGACCTTTCAAAATACTTTAAGTTGGTGTTTTTCAGGCCAAATGGCCAGTGTTACAAGCAATACATAAAGCTCTCCAGAGTGCTACACCGCCCCATATCTCCTGCCTCATCACTCTCTGAATGACCTTGCAATAAGTTCCTCTTTAATCCAAATCTTCCTCTCCTGTCTCCAAGATCCTTCCCCAGCTACACCAGTTCTCTGGAATGCGCTACCCAGACTTTCAGGCCGGTGTTACATTGGTGTAAGCACAATTTACACCATGCATTGCATATTTCCACATGTTTGTTTTGCACACAAAAATCACGCAACCATGCTCCATTAATTGAAATGGGCAATTAGTTTAATTAGTTCTATCCCTGTGCAAATGCACAGGAAAATAGAGCATGCTGCATATTTTGTTGCGCAAACAATTCTTATGCAAAATACGCTTATGCGAATGAACCTCCGTTGGGTCCGCTGACACCACTAGTGGGAAACCCCCTTTTGAGGCAACTGTTATGGACTTCTGTCTGTTCCCTCTTCCATGTGATTTGATTCCCCAGGTGAGAGATGTACTAAATCCAGGAGGGCTGAAAGCACTAGCGGACATACCTGGCCCTAGGACTGTACAACCAGGTTTTGGTTACAATACCACCAACTTTGCAGTTTTATTACCTTCTTGGCGCCACTGGTGAACTTAGAAGCCCCACTCACACCTTGGAAGGCCCTGATTCATACAATTGCATTGGTTTACAATATGCTGATTGGAGGAAGAAGAAGGACCCAAGATCTTATTATGTGCAGGTGTGGGTGCGGGAGTTGAACAAAACATTTGGTGGGGGGGACTATGGGGAAAGTCGTTCCTTCTAACGCACAAACTAACTGCCTTGTGCTAGTTACAGGAACTTAATTATAAATTCCTGTCCTACTGGTACAGAAAGCTAGCTCAGCTTCACAGGCTTTTCCTACAGACCACAGAGATCTGCTGGAGATGTCAGTCAGCTCAGGGTACAGCACTACACATATGGTGGGATTGCCTATTGATCTCTCCCCTCTGGAATGACATTTCTACTTTATACAGGTACTTAAGTCTCTCTTCTATTTCTCTGACTCCAGGGATAGCGCTATTGTCTGTCCATGTTCCTGGACTCAGTCTCATATATCAAATAGAGCTTGTGTCATTTTTTCATTTTAGTAATGTGACAGATAATCCCTAGACTATGGAAGCAACAGACCCCTCCATCTAGGTGCATGTGGGTTGAGGCTTGCAGTTCTTTAATCCACATAGAAGAATTGAGAGCTTGTGAAGCAGATAGTTACAGTAGATTTTACTTTACTTGGACCATATGGATTCAGTTCAGAATGTCCTCAGAATTTGTATCTTGGGTCTCAAGCGGCTCTCTACCAGCCAGATCCGCAACTGGGTGTTGTCCCCAGCCAGGTTGCCTTAAGTTGAACGCTTCCAGGACCTGTCACAAACCTCTTGCCTTCCCTGTATCCCCTCCACCATCCTTTTTTTTCCTTTTCATCTTTTTCTTACCTGAATTTGTTGAATATTTTAATTTATTTCCAGACATTGATAATTATTCTTCACTGGACTGGTTTCTTTTTGTTTCTTAATACAAGATAGTTGTTTGCACAATAACTGGTAAGATACTGTTTTTGTTTGACCCTTTTCCTGCCTAGAATTTCTTCTGGCCAGGTATATTTAACATTTCCTGGCTCTCATTTTCTTTTTCAATATCTATTGCATAGTACCTAAAAGTCTGTCTTATGTAATTGGTTAAATCTAAATAAAAACTTATTGAACCAATCACAGAACACCTTTCATTTTGTATTCTGCTTTGGTAAAATGAAAACTGAGTTTTGATTGGTTGCTAGTCACAACTAAGACAGGCTCTCTCCCATGATCTGTTTATACCCAGGACTGTGACAGTAACAAGAGGGCATTCTCTACATCTAGAAGACAGCAGGTTTCATCACCAACACAGAGGGGGTTCTTTACTGTAAGAGCAGTGAGACTGTGGAACTCTCTGCCTGAGGATGTGGTGATGGCAAAATCGATAAATGAGTTTAAGAGGGGACTAGATGTCTTTTTTGGAGCGCTACAAAATTGCAGGATATAGACATTAAATAACTAGCGGGGTTGTTGATCTGGGTCTTGGAGTCAGGTAGGAACTTTCAAATGTTAATCCAGGGATTATTCTGACTGCCATTATGGAGTCGGGAAGGAATTTTTGTCCACCAAATGGGGTAAATTGGCGTCTTCCTCATTAGGGTGTTTGGCCTTCCTCTGGATCAACAAAGGGGTTGGAAGCAGGCTGAATTAGATGGATATTTGTCTTTTTTTCCACCTTGCATACTATGTTACTATGTTTCTTTTAGACAGTTTCATAAATCTCCCCCATGTTTAATATGATGTGTTTGCTAAAAATGTTTTTCAAAAGAAACGGTCCGTTAGGCACCCGTAACACCAGGTTTACTGTAATCTGGAAAGTCCAATATGTGAATGTTCATCTTAGACGGTAGTAAAAAGCATTCATTATACTACAAACTCCCTTCTGATCCTGACATTTGTAAATCTCGCTCAGTCTCTGGTTTGTTGACACCTTAAGCCCGTGGCTATTTATGACCCTGCTAGCGTTAATACGTCGAGGTCCTGCTTACATAATTTATCCTCCCTCCTTTTTATTATCTCTTTACTTCACATTTCAGAAAGAACAGACCTGTGACTGCTAATCTCTTTTCTCTTTCTTTAGTCCAATCCTCCCGATTTAATTATAATCCAAGCAGAACCAAAAGAGGAAAAATGCATGAAGAGCTTCAAAGCAACACGTCGCTTGAAAAACTGTATATATAGAGAGGTTTTTATGGCTGTGACCAACACTTGCCTGCAGAATTAACTGTTGACAGATCAGAAATTGTACTATTTGAGCCTATTCGCAAACAATAGATTGGTAGGCGCATTCTTCAGTGCATTGGGTCCAAATTGCAGCCATGTCCGGGACGCGGGTTGTGTAGGTTTCCTAGGACATGGCAGAAATATTTCAGCACTTCTATTCAGTCTTAATTGGCGTATTTAAAGCCATTCACACAGGCTGCTGCTGCATGTATGTTTAAAAACACGGATAAGCGAAGGCAAGCAACGATTGGAAGAAATCCCCGGCAATAAAATGCTTAATTACAGTGAGCCATCTTCCTTTCCCAGAGTTGTACGCAGGGTAACTCCCGTCCCCTCCCTTTTTTTCTGCTGCCATAGAAGTCTATGGTAGCTTCCTGTGTAACATTGACATAGATAGGTCAAGACCTATCTTTTCACGCACCGTATAAAAAACACGGCCGCAAACGATCAAGCAAGTCCTATTTTTTCTTGCGCAAATATTTTGCGCAGAAAAAGCACATTAGTTTGAATAAAGCTATTAAAATCCAATGCTTCGCATGGTCGCGGTGTATGTGCGACTTTTAAGCATGCATAAATACGGTCATCTGAATAAGCCCTAAGGGTCCATTTGCACCCATTCGCATGTGAAGTCTGTTTATGTACACAGGTGGATTTTTGCTGTGGAATCTGGAGCGAACGTCCATCTCCGGGTTCCGCAGCAATAACGCTCCATAGCATGGTATGGAAAAATGATTCCTTATGCACATGAACGCAAACCAATTGCGGTTTCCGCTCGCTGATGAAAAATCAGAATATGCTCTTTTTTTTCCCATACTGCGCATGTCTGAATGCGAGCCGTGCAGACCATCCGCAATAGAGAGAAACCGGAAGAAGAAGGCCACCTGCACACACAGCAGGGTCACCCGCCGCGGTCAGTGCTGGATTCCGCAGGTGAATCCGGACTTGCCGTGTGCATTCCATGTAAAAGAGCCTTTAGACGAAACCCATTGTAAAGCAATTAAAAGGGTAAACAAATCATGGCGTAGAAAGTTGTCATAATGTGTTAAATCTCAAGTTAAATTCTGCTCCTTGTGTACTTTGCCAGCCTCAGTCATGTCAAACATTACTTTGAGTCATGCATGCCGTGGAGCGCCGTGGCTCTTCTGTTAACAGATGTTTCCATCGATCTGTACTTTGTATGACTTGATATTGTCTCCATTGACTCTTGCTTGGCAACGTTTCACCTGTAAGCAGGGGTGTTCGATACTTTATTACTTTGCTTTGCAAGGGCACTATGAATTTCCCCCATGGAGGATTTTGTCCCAAGGCTTGGTTAGATAAAGATTTTTCACAGATATGGCTCTGGTCCATGGGAACATCTACCGCCTTAGAGCGTGGAGATTTATGTGCACGATAAATGTCTTGAGGTGCCTCCATAAATAAAACCATCCATGTGAATGTTATAGGGTTTTGCTGAGGGATTTAACCCCTTCTTAAAATCCACAGACACATTTTTCTTATGATCGTTCTCTGCGGCACTTCTACAAATAACCAGATTTAGTGTCGTTGTGAGTTTAGATCTCGGTTTACAAGATCTCTTTGTCTGCTGTTGTCAAAATAAAAAGAAAGGAGAAAGAAAGGAGAACATATATGAGGATAGCAATCCGTTCCTAAAACTATTGGACTTTGCTTCCACTGGTTGTAAGGTCAGGACTTACAGGTCAAGCCTTTATCTTTTGCTACTATTTGACAAGTCAAGGTCCCCATGTGCCTTTTGTAGTTTGCCCTAGGCTTATTGTTGGATGATTTCCTTCTTCTGTTTTCAACTGAAATTTCTTCTGTTCCTAAATGTTGATGAGAAAACTCATTAAAAGCATCCACTGCGTTCTTGAAGGACCAAGATGATCTGGAGAGGATCTATACGAGGGGGTGCACAATCTTTGATGCTGTAAGGTCCACATTGGCAGATGCTTTTCCCAAGAGAGGTGGTATTCCCATCTGAGACAATTAAGGTATATTGACAGATGGCTGATAGGTGAGGGATCCACTACCGGGAAAACATGCACACGCGGCTGCTATCTATATTGCAGTTTATGGAAGTTACAAATTGGAAGATGGAGCATTCCTGCAGGTCAGTGTTAGACTTTTTAAACAAGTCTTGTAACAATGACTGGGAATTGTAAGCCAAAGCCAGAATAACCATACACAGACAGCTGTTTCAGGGTGATTGCCCCTCATCAGTGTGCCGTAGGTTTCTGGCTTGGCTAGTGATAGGCCTAGCCGCACACATATGCAGCCAACTCTCTCCCTTCTCCCTGGAGTGCTGAAATGCTTACACAAACATGGTGTATCCATAAATGGGAATACCCCTTTAATAGGAGCTATGTGGGTAAACCTAATTTACAGTGTTATGCTGAGTGCAGGACTTAAGGCGAAATTATAGAGGTTCAGAGAGCACCAAAAAGAATACAAGATATGGGCGCCACTTGTATAAAACACACAGTTAGAAATGAATGTCTAGGGAACCATAAATAGGAGCTTAGGCCAGCTTCACACGGCCGTGACGGCGCCCCCCAGAGACCCCAACACTTACCTCTGGATCCGGCGTCCTACGTCCCGCAAGACAGTTGGGCATGACGCGCTGCAGCGTCATGTGACATGCCAGCCATGTCACATGACACACCCACAGTGTCACATGACGCGCCGGCTGTGTCATATGATGCGGCAGCGGTAGGCGGGGAAGCGGTTTCACGCTATCTTCCGCTGTGCTACAGCGGAAGATAGCGTGACGGACGGCTTGCATTGATTGCGTACACCCGCGGCAAATAGAACATGCCGCGGGTGAGGTCGGGTGATTTCACGGTGCGGAATTCAGCGGTGGAATTCCGCACCGTGAGCATTGTGCTATTAGGTTCAATAGAAGGGAGATAAGTGTTAAATATCTGGGGTTGTAGATGAGGGAGCATATAACAGTAGTTAAAAAGAAACTCTATATTTTCTCCTTAGGGAGAGCACCCAGTCAGTTAGGGAGGAGACTTAAAAGGCCATACATGTTCCTCTAGATAATATGCAGATAAGGGAGATGGAACAATACCTCCACAGTGCCACCTATTGGAAGGTAACAATCCCTAATGTCAATGTTAGACTCTTTATACAAGCCTTGTAACAATGACTGGGAATTGCACTGTGGAGGTATTGTTCCACCCCCCTTATTTACATATTACACAAAGGAGCCTGAATGGCCTTTTAAGTCTCCTCACTCACTGTCTAGGCGCTCTCCCTGAGGAGAAAAGATAGCGTTTCTGACCCACATCACAGGCCTCTCTCTAGCAAAGTGAGAATCCTGCTGCACACTGATGAGGGGCAAAAACCCCGAAACAGCTGTCTGTGCATGGGCTTTGCTTGCAATACCTCAACATTGTTACAACTTGTTTCAAGTTGACGACTGCTTTTTTGCATGTTTTGAAGTATTTCCTGGAGTCGAGTGGGCTTCTGACACTTTCCTGCAATTCTGGAAGCTTTGCTTAGTTTTTTCAAGTCTCTGTGTCAGTGTTGCCTTTTGCTTTATGTGCAAGAGGGGCAGCCAAATTGAAGGCTGAAGTAATTGTGGTATTAGGTCAAATGCACACGGGCGGATATTTATTGGCGGGATTTCCCTCAGAATTTCTGCCCATGCACGCTGCCACAGGATTGCATTAGATCATGCAATCCCATGCAGACAGCCGCGATTTGACCACGTGAAATGTCGCGTGGTAAGCAAATCGCGGCATGTCCTATTTTTGTGCGAGCGTCGCAGAGGCCCACACAGAAACGTCACTGGTGACGTGCCAGATTCACTCCGTGTATGTGCCAGTAGCCGGCACATAGCAGGGCGGAGAGACACCGGGAGCACCTAAGCCACGGGTCACTGCAGGGGGCACAATTTGCATCCCGCTGTGAGAATTATCGCAGCGGGATCTGACCCGGCCGTCTGCAGGAGGCCTTACACAGTGTCTGTGTCTTGGAGTGATCATATGGTAGACAGTCAAAGAGTGTGGCACTGTGAAGATATCTGAGGTTCCTTCAGGGATAGGAGGAGCAGGTGAAGAGAAAAAGAAATGAAGGTAAAGCATGGTCAGAAGGGAGGAGAAGTGAGTTTAAGAGATTAGATAGGGAGCAGACACAAGTGAAAATAAGGTCTAGTATGTGATCATCTTTGTGAGTGGGTGTACTTCACCGATGAATGTAGTGTGACATTTGTATATTTGTGTTCTATCCATCAGCTGGTCATGCATTCCACTTTTTGGAATGCATGACGAATTCTGGTCTTGTCCATAGCAGGCCAGGTTATATTTTGAGTCCAGCAGTTCAGTTTTTCCTTACAACTAACAATTGTTGTATCATGTATGATATACAGTAAAGAGTTGTTACTCAAGGTAATTATTTCCATAGGAGTCAATGTAAATCCGATTAATTTGTTCTAGACATTCCAAAAAACACACCAAACCACATTTAGGCTGGGTTCACATGGGGCGGATTTGCCGCGGAAATTACGTGCGGAATTTCGCCGCGGCAAATCTGCATGCGGCCGCTATTCCTGGGATTAGCCAGCCATGTGGACGAGATTTCTCAGAAATCTGGTCCACACGGGTCGCAAATCCGCTGCGGCTAAGCCGGCAGAAGTCGCTACTGCGGCGCGGATTTGCCGACTGCAGCATGTCCATTTTTTTTCCCGCTGCGGCCGCGCTCTCCTCTATGGGAGCGCCGGCTGCAGCGGAAGAGCGAGCAGCCAGGCCGCTTCAAAGCCGCCGCGGGTTTTGCAGCAGCGTTTCTCCCAGCGGAAATCTCGTGGTTTTTCGTTCTGCAGCATGTCCATTTTTTCCCCGCTGCGGCCGCGCTCTCCTCTATTCTGCATCCAGAAAGCAATGCTCTGTTGGCGTGGAGGAGGGAGAGACAGCCTGCAGCAGCGCCGCGGGAGGTAAGTATTGATTTTTTTTTTCTACAGCGTATTCCCGGCGTATAAGACGGGGGTCTTTGGAGAAGATTTTCCTGGGTTAAAAAGTCGTCTTACACGCTGCAAAATACAGTAATTTACTTGTAAGGCCTCCCTCACACAGACGCTTTTTGCTGCGATTAGCGTGGTGTTCTGAGCACTGTATAATGCTGCTATTGTTTTCAATGGAGCCTCTTAGACAGCCGCTTGATCGCACTGGAAAAGCGCTGCGATTTTCGATCAGAGTCTGTTCTATTTTTGACATTTAGCACACCTTATCCATGATGTGGTATGCTGAACTCCGCTGTGAATCGAAATTGCAGCGATTTGCAGCGCTGCTGTGTGAGGGGGGCATTCGTATAGTAGATTAATAGAAAAAACAAAGCTAACAATTAGGACCTGCAAAAGGCAAGGGCTCACCTCCAGAAAGATCAAAGAAGATCTTCATTTACCAGTGAGTACTGCTACAATCAGATGATCAAGTGAAGCCAAGTTACCAGCAAGAACTCCCTGCAAAGTCCATTTGAAAAAAAGACATGTCCTAAATAGGTTAAAATTTGCAAAGGAACACATTGACTGGTCCAAAGAGAAATGGTGCAACCTTTTGAGGACTGATGAAAGCAAAATTGTTCTTTTTGGGTCCTGTGGCCAAACACAGTATGGCGGATGACCCCTGAGCACGAAGTTGAAATCACAGTACACTGTGAAGACAGTAAGGCTGCCTGTCCACGGACGATAGTTCATTGCGTTATCCGCGGTGATAATCTGCCCGCGGGTAATGCAGTAAACGCTTTCCATAGACTTACTATGGAAAGCGCAGCCCATTGTCCACGAGCGGAGAATCATAGCGATTCTCCGCTCGTGGGGTTCAAATCGCGGCATGCCACGATTTGCCGCAATTCTCCACGGTGAGCCTATCTGTCAGATAGGCTCACCGCAGAGACTTGACAACTCTCCCCCTGCTCCCCAGCGGCAGAATATCGCTAGCGATAGTCCGTCACGGCCGTGGACAGGGGCCTTAGGCATTGTGGTGCAAAAATCATGATATAGGGATGTTTCTCATACTATGGTGCTGGGCCTATCTATTGTATATGAGTGATCATGGATCAGTTTGAACATATGAAAATACCGGAGGAGATCATGTTGCCCTATGCCGAAGAAGAAATGCCCTTGAAATGGGTGTTTCAATACCATAATGACCCAAAACACACCAGTAAGTGAACAACAAATGAGATTGAGGTAATGGAGTGGGCAGCCCACTTCAAGGTGAAGTGAAATCTTAAACATTGTTTAAATTTATACATTACATTTTTGAGTTTTTATAGAAAAATGCTGGTACTGCAGTTTTGTGGAACAGCTAAAAATGTCCTTTACTTACTGTAAGGCTGGGTTCACACGGGGCGGATTTTCGTCGGAAATCTCGCGGTTTGGCCGCAGCAAAAACCGCGAGATTTCTGCTGGGAGAACCGCGGCGGCGGCTTTGAAGCGGCCCGGCCGCTCGCGGCCGGCGCTCCCATAGGGGAGAGCGCGGCCGCAGCGGAGAATGGACATGCTGCTTCTTTTGAAACCGCGGCTGCGGCCGCCGCAGCCGCGGTTTCAACCGGATTTGCTGCAGCGGATTAGCCGTCCCGTGTGGACGAGATTTCTGAGAAATCTCATCCACATGGCTGGCTAATCCCGGGATTAGCGGCCGCGGGCGGATCTGCTGCGGCAAAACCGCGGCAAATCCGCCCTGTGTGACCCTAGCCTAAAGGATTAACACAAACTGGATACATTTTGTTATTGTTCTGAATTGGAACTGATTGTGAAGTATTTCCAGTATTTGCATTTATGGTAAAAAGTTACTATAATTATTTTGCGCTTTTATTTCCTTTTCCAAACTCACTGCTATTTTTTTGAACACGACTGTATTTGAATTGTTCCCATCTGTATCATTTGTGGACTGAAAGCAGTATTTATTTAATTAGACATATGGTAAATTTGGCTTCCTACAGGAAACATGTAACTTCCCGGAGGCTGATTAAACTACTGGTCATACAGTAAAACTTGACCATTTCCTTTTAACATCCCATCCATTTACATGTCCCTTATTCTTCCTGACCAGTTTTTTTACCTTTTTGGAAAAAGTGAAATTCTGCCCTTTTACCAAATGCTCTCAGATCTTCTGACTATCGTGTGTGCAGGCCAGTGACTTTTAAGCTTATAATATTGCAAAATATACAATATTTGAGGCAATAATTATGTCTACAATGAAAATGAGTTCACAGCTACATAGCTATTCTGGGTATTCGATTGTTAACCAGTTGGTATTGGAAGTTTTTGGAACCATGAGAAAGATCATGAATAGAGATGAGCGAGTATACTCGCTAATGGCAATTGCTCGAGTGAGCATTGCCTTTAGCGAGTACCTGCCCGCTCGAGACTGGGAACTGCTGGGGAGAGCGGGGAGGAATGGAGGGGAGATCTCTCTCTCGCTCTCTCCCCCCCGCTCCCTCCTGCTGACAGCCGCTACTCACCGCTCCCCCGCGCCGGCACCCGAACCTTCTGTCTTGAGCGGGCAGGTACTCGCTAAAGGCAATGCTTGCTCGAGTAATTGCCTTTAGCGAGTATACTCGCTCATCTCTAATCATGAAGCTTCTTGTAGGATGATTGCAGGTTTCCATTATGTTTCCTTGTGGCCCAGAGGTATTATTTTTTAATTTGACCGTACTGATACATGTCAGTAAATTTTTGATTAGTTTCATAGAAAATAATATATAATACCTGTAATTATTCTAGGCATTGGTTTGTGTACCAGAATATAGGAACAGCTTGAATTAAAGGTACATCATCATCCCATTCCTTTATGCCTCCTACACAATGGCTTAATACAAATCCATTGAACTTCCAAGTGCAATCACGTTTGTTAACTTGCTTGGACTCTACTGATTGCATATGGAGTCATGAAGGTTCTTTTTTAAATACGTATGTCAGAGGCTGACTTACTTTGGACATGTGATGAGGTCGAATTTTGCTTGAAAAAAGAAGCGAAGAAGACAAAAGACACATTGGCTGGACGCAATCAAGAAGGGCACGGGAATGGACATCAGGCAATTGAAAGCAGGCATAGAGAATAGAGTAACCTGCAGAGGACTTGCCTACAGAGTATTCAAGAGTCGGACATGACTGAACGGATAGTATTGGAATGAGTGAGACAAAAACATGTAGCACGTTTCCTTAGATGCCATATTACAGAGCTGTTCTTCCTTGGAAGTCTTGTGTAGCACGGAGGAATGCCACCCGCTGCCCTACCGCCTTGATATGAGGCCTCTATCTGTTATCTGGTTTTGTCAGTTTGCCATTTCTGGGACAGAGCTGTCAGATAATGGAAAATGCTATCCCTTGTGCAGTTGTACTCTAATTGAGCTGTCTAGTCTCCCTGGAAAATAATCTGTCGTCCTGATAATCCGATAAACCTATCAGGTTCCATTAATACAGTTTTTACACATGTGAATGCATCATTTTTATAGTGATAATGCATATTACTGCCCAACCCGATGGAACCAGAAAATCGGAGCCCCTACACATGTGCTGCTGCTGTGTCCACCCACTATAAACATTATATTTTTTCTTTTGTCTGACTCCTTTTTATCTGTTTTTTACTACTGACAGATAAAACTCCCCCAGTAAGTGGATTCCTTAAAGAAGTGACTTTTTCTGTAATAGAAAATACTCGTCTTTAAATTGTCCTCTTGTGCATCCTGGCCGGATCCTCAGAATGAGGAAAATCCCTCTTGGATGTTTTCCTTGCTCTTGAGTTTGAAGATGTTGTTTCTGTTCTTGCAGCAGCTGGCCAAGGCTGTATCCCTTCCATAAAATTTATGGATGTGTTTCCTCTGCAGGCACATTTCCTGCCTTGAATAATAGGTACAACTCTGTGAACTTTAACCCTGTCTTGATACAGCAGTTAACGCCATAGGCTGAATGTCGAAGTTGTTCCGCTTACTCTTTGTATGGCTTCCAGTAAAGCTATTTATGTGCATTGTTTTCTCTTCGCTGGAAGAAATTCTCTTCTTTGGCTCTTGGTCTAATGCTGGGTGGCTGACTTCATATATATATATTTATAGTACTGAACAAAATAATGTCCGATTTGTACCTGAAAAAGTTTTCCTTTGTGGTTGCATTATATTTGGCATTTCATATGGATTGGCTTATTTTGTGCTATCTACAGCCACAATGTAACCTCACAAGTAGAGATGAGCGAGCCTACTCGGCCACGCCCCTTTTTTGCCCGAGCACCGCGATTTTCGAGTACTTCCGTACTCGGGCAACAAGATTCAGGGGGCGCCGTGGGTGAGTGGGGGGTTGCAGCGGGGAGTGGTGGGGAGAGGGAGGGCTCTCCCCTGTTCCCCGCTGCTACCCCCAGCGCCGCCACGCCTCCCCCCGAATCTTGTCGCCCGAGTACGGAAGTAATCGAAAATCGCGGTGCTTGATCGAGTAAATACTCGAAACGAGTAAGTTTGCTCATCTCTACTCACAAGCTGTAGGAAGTTCATGGACCTCTTTCTTTTTGCAATCACAGTCAGTCACATAATTCAGATAAATTTCCCCAAACTAAATGCTTTGCGCAAATGAGAAAATGCTGGTTTGTCAGCTGATCACATCATTTCTGCAGCCGGAAAAATCATCATTCTCAGCAGAACCTCTTCCCTTTTAAATGGGATATGCAGCTGAGAACACTTTTAAAGTACAATGTGGTGGGGGTGAGGGTTGGTAATCCGGTTTGTTTAAGAAAAAAAACTCTGATCCTGGCTGCCCCCGGTTGCTTGCCGGTTCAACATGTGACCGCTACACTAAGCTCCAATACTGTAATAAGTTATAAGAACTTCTGGGCAGCATAGCATTGACTTTCAGTGTAGAGGCTGCCTGGCTCAGGGATTTTCTTCTTCAGTGAAGTGCTGGTTATGTGCCTTACACTCTTTCTCAATATGAATGTACCCCCACTCCCCAAAAAATGTAAATAAATGAAGGGCAAAAGAGCGTATAAATGAATTGTTCATTCCCCAATGAGCTCTTCGATATTGGTGCCCTACGGTGATATAGGCTCTTTCCCATCAGTATATATAAAGAATTGACCCGATGTCCATCTGTCTCAGTGGTTTATAGTCTGCACCTTATGGCTTATAAGTAATGCCTGGAAATTGTTTCCAAACATCTGAATGATCACCTTTTACACGGAATTACTGGCAAACAATGACTTTCATGCCTAGAATGAACGATGAACAATAAGTGAACAAATTATCGTTTACCGTTCAATTGTTAGTCATGTTTTCACTCAATGATTTTCGCAAGATTCAACGATTATTTGAATGATTGTTGCGTGTAAAAGGGCCCTAAGAGCTACTGGAAGCTGATGTATAATGAGGATAGGAGTTTCTTCACGGTCCTGCACAGTACACATAGTGTAATAAAAAAATGTAATGAGACCGCCTTCAGCAGGTGTCAAAAGGAGCGGCTCACCCAGTCACAGATAGAGGGCAGTGAAGAACATGTAGTACCACTCTGTAGTATAGAGAGGCGCTACTAGACAGTCAGTCGGTTCATGCACTTCAGTAATGCAGGGAATGTACCAGAGAAATATGTATGCTGAGTGGTAGATTTTCCAGAGTGTGTGCCGCAGATCCAGACTTCTATTACATTGTATTTTTAATCTGATTCCAAGTTATAATGGCTGAAGAAAGATGCTGTATGTTGAAAATATTATACCCTGAGGCCATTGTAACTTGAGGGATCAATGGTATTCCCATGTCAGTGATAACTGACTGGGATGGGAATACCTCTTAATACCCCTGACCTGCAGTATAGAATAAAGGCGAGCTGCTGGGAACATTGTTTAAAAGGCCCAATGCCCACAGCCGTATTTGCATTACGGGATCCGGAACGAGTTCGCCCCTGGATCCCGCAGCAAATACTCCCCATAGGACATGCAAGGAAAACGATTTTTCATGCCCATGAGCGAAAATCAACTGCGATTTTCCACTTGCGGGGAAAAATTGCAGCATGTCCTATTCTGATGCGGACCTAGCACAGACGGCTTCTATTGCAGTCAGCGGAAGCTGTCCGTCTCACTGCAAGTCGCAGTGGATCCGTGTCATCGCCAGCACGACTCTGCATTGCGCATGTGTGGCGGCTCGCCAGCTGGCACAAATGCAGAGCAGAGAGTACAGCAGCTAACAGGTACGCAGGGGTCAATGCCAGGGCACAGGGTCTGATTCCAAGATTTCGCTGTCGGCAGCTGATCGTGGGCATTGTGATTATTTTTCAATTGTGAAATGGGCAGTGAGCTCTCCTGTAAGGCATATCTCTAATGCTTCATATACATGGAATGACTGTTGAGCGCTGACGTCACCACTAGGCTGGGCAGGGAGATCACCGCTGACTATAGCTGACATCTCACTGGCTTCTCAATCAGCGCTTCACAATCCATGTGATGTGCTGAACGGGGAGCATTTACACGCAGCAAGAAGTGCGATCCAGCCATGATCTCTATCCGTCAAACGAAAAGTAAATGAAATAATGAATGATGTTTAGCATTTAAAAGTAACGATTATCGCACCTTTTCGTTCATTTAAATGAATTTTGCGCAAATAATCATCCCATGTAAATGGCCCTTGAATAATGTTAACTGTAGCTTGGGCAAGATGGCAGCCCCCATAGTCATGGACAGACAATAGAATAAAAAAAATCTACAACCAGAAAACAATAACAGATTAGAAAAATTTGAGAATGTTTCACTGTCTGGTTGTAGTTAGTAATAATAGCGTAAGAGATACATTATGTTTAATTCCAGTTTGTATAGGTCTCTTTACAGAAGATGGCTTGATAGAATATTTAGGTCGGCTGCACACGAGTGAGTTGCATTTCGTATGTGGGAGCCTGCAGCAAAATCCGGCTCTGATCCGGGCCTGCGACCCTGCGTACCTTCGCTTTCTGAATTGCAGAGGACTGCGCACGCTCTGGGTCGGTCATGTGCAGTACAGATTTTTTTTTTATTATTTGTTTTTCCCGTGCTATCGCTAGGAGATGACGCGGGTACCTGTGGCCTATCTGGGTCAGACGGCCTCCATTGACTTCAATGGAGGCCGCCTGTGCAGATTCCACACAGAAATAGAACCTGCTGTGACTTTAAATCCGCCCGTGGAAATCGCAGTCACTATCCGCTCATCTGAGCAGACATGCAAATGTTCTATTTCTTCAATGTGTATGGAATACCATGCATCGTCCGCATAGTTGATGATCGGGGATTCTGCAATTGAAATCTGGTTGTGCATAACCTACTTGATCCTACTATCTCCATCAGCATGACCGTAGAAGCAGCTCATGCCAGAGGTGAGCACTAGCAGTAATGTAGGTGTGAGTAACATTTCTATTTCCTGATTATGTCGCTGATATCAATAATGTTTCTGGATGGACATTGTAGGGTATCCGTCAAACACAATGACATTTTTCACAAATCAATGTGTAAACGTGACCTGCAGCATTGACTATGATTGCAATAAGCGGAATATCCCTCAAAGGTCAATCAAACATGCTAGATATTTTTTTTAGAACCAGTCTGTCTTTTCTTAATAATTAAGGCTTTGATGGACTTTCAGGACCATACCCGTTCCTAGAGGCTGTCAGTCAAGGGTGTATGCATAATGGATCAGCTTATTTAATTAGACAATATTTTTCCTCAGTTTTCATTATCAGAATAACACGGATGGGCTTTGTGACTTGTTCTGCTATGCTATGCATCCCAATGCTCGCCCATCCTCAGCTCCCCCTGTATGCCTAAATTGGCATTCTGTATGGATGCCTGGTAAAGTGTTAAACTGATTTATGAGAGCAGAGGGGATTGCTTCTCTCCCTCACTTGATAAAAATAATTGAAGCTTGCCTGATTAAATGCTTCCACATGTAGAGAGAATCTTTTATTCCAGTCATGTTCCTCTTATCAAGCCGCGTCTCTGTTCTTCTGACAATCATTGCAGAAGCTCAGGGCTGCACTACATCAGAAGAATTGGGAATTACTCTGAGAACCGACCAGAACAGCAAGGCAGAGAATACTTTTTTGCTAGAGTCGAAGAGAATTCACCCTCATGCTTTAAGACTCAAGATGAAATGTGTTATTATTAACAGCAAATGCTGCATACAGTTTCATCCAATGCTCATTGGTAGAAGCCTTAGGAGACTACATTGTTGTTACAAAACACCAAAATCCTTTGTTGCCAAATACACATTTTCTAACCATACTCTAGCCAGCTACGCCAACAATGCCTTCTATGTTTTGCCCACTCTCAGGGAATGTGGATCTGCTGTGCCTCTAAACTGATTTGGTGTAGGGCTTGATTTGAGAGATGTACCTGTGGTTTTCACCCTTTAACCCCTGCAATTGGGATCTGGACTTTGCTGCAGGAAACACCAGACCATTATCCCAGAAATAGTCTCAGTTAAGAGACATTGACGCAACTTTGTAAGGTTTATCGTCACGCAATACCAGAGGGTGTAGACAGAGATGTGGTCGTGGGACAGAGCCTAGGTCACAACAGGCAAAATTCTTCTATAAACAAGAATTGGGTTAAGGATCAGGGCAGACAGAGTAAATGTAAATAAACATGCCAAAGTGAAGAGCGGAGAAGTCAGAAAAAGTTGGATGTAACAGGCACAGATTAAAACCAGGAGAGCTGATATAAAACCAGGAGAGCCAATATAAACTGATTGCTCAGACACCCTGTAGTGGGGGGGAGTCGCCCTAAATATCTCAAAACCTATCAGGATTGGCACTGGCCCTCTGAAAGGAAGACTGAGTATGCCAGCATACCCTCCGAGCAGTTGTGAAAGAAGGTCTACTATAAAGGAAGATGCCTCGTCAGCAGAGAGTCTGGGATCATGAACACCGGCAGGAGGAGGGAAGTCAGAAACTGCTAACCTTGATACATGGCACAGGACACCAGTTATGCCTCATCGTTGGTTTCATGATTTTCTACTATGGACTGTGTAACATACATCTTTAAAGATAACCATAGAAGAAAATAACCCTAAGGCCTCATGTCTACGGGGAAAAGAAGAATTAAAATCCGAAGCAGATTTTAACTCTTCTCCCGCCCACGGATCCGCACCCCATAGGGATGCATTGACCACCCGCGGGTAGATAAATACCCGTGGATGGTCAATAAAAGTGAATTAAAAAAAATATGGAGGATGAAAAAAAATGGACATGCTCCATTGAAGCCTATGGAAGCCGTCCGGATCCGCGGGAGACCTAAAATAAGAATAAACTTACCCGCAGCGGACAGTGCAGATCTTCTCTTCTTCACGGCCGGATCTTCTTTCTTCGGCCAGGCGGATGTGCCCGGCGCATGTCCGCGGGGCAGGAGGGACCCGCTACAGATTCTCCATGGAGAATCTGTAGCGGGCCTGATTTTCCCCGTGGACATGAGGCCTAAAGGGATTTTATAGTATGCAGTCATAGCCAACATGATATATGTAAGATCTCCTAGTCAGCCAGATGTTAAATGGCAGCTGAATGCTTGTGCTCAGGCTTATTGTGAAGAATTATGTTCTTCGTATTTACTGAATTTTTATCAAACTTTCAGTATTTAGGCAAAAAGATTCATCCCTATTACATGCTTCAGCTTTTGCTATTATCACTGTGCTATATGTACACATGATCCCTGCAGCCAATTATTGACCTCAGTAGTCAAAATTCTTTTATATATATTTTTTTAATTTTGTGCTATTGTGCATGTTAAAAAAAGTAGGAATATCGGTCCTGCCCTATCTCTTCTCACATGTAGAGAAACTACATCTGAGAAGGATAGTGAAAGTCTTATCTTCTCTTCCGTGAGAATAGCACTAGTCAAAATGGAACCATTGAAATCAATGATTCTGTTTCGTCACGTTTTGCGGATGTGATTTTCATGGCTGCAAAAACCTGATGAAATGACGTTTGATTGTTTAAGGCATTAGCTCTATTATATGGAGGGCAATGATTGGCTGCAGCGGTCACGTGTACACACTCTGTATACTTTTCATCTAATTTGAAATTCATTTTAAGTTCTACTTAAAGGAAATGTATCATCTAAAAATTGTTTAAATCCCTTTCAGCCTTTTTTCTTTCCTTTTTTTTTCCTCTCCGCTTTCAAAGAACACAACATTTTTATTTTTCCGACGACATGAGGGCTTGTTTTTTTTGGGACGCTTTGTATTTACTGTATATATAGGACTTTCAGGACAGACAAAAGCATCTAAAGGGTTAATTACGGGTATTGGCATTATTTCGAAACCTGGCACTTGCAGGCAGGTAACAGCTGTCAAAGACAGCCAACACCCATCACCTTTCATTGTAATTCTGCCTGTGGTGATAATGAAATGTCTACTGAATAGTGATCATTGTAGAATGGGAAGTGTAAATGTATTATAAGGCTTATTGACCAGGATGAAAACTGCAGGATTTCAGGATTTTTAATATAGACAGTGACATGGAAAATTAAGAAAAAATCACCTAAATTTAAAAAGAAATACTTGAACAATAGGTCATTTTCTGATGTCACATTCCCTTTCCAAGTGCAATTTGTAGTCTTGCTTCTGACATTGAGCGTGTAGGTTTTGTAGTCTGCCCAGCTCTACAGTCTTAGTTCATGTGTTTCCGTGGTTGATGTATGATTTATAGCTATTTACAGTTATTTAGTGACATATATTTTAAATGAGGACGGTTCGCTGAGGGTCAGGGTTTTGCAGAGGCAGGATACATCTGGATGTGTCTGTGCTACAAATACAAAACATGGACAGTTCAGCCGTGGCACGGCCAACCTCATGTGTCCAGGATACCCCACAATCCTGCAAGAGAGCCTCCTCAATCATTGTGATGGAGAATAGCAGCTCGTTACAATGTAAGTAGTTCTCTTATAGAATTCTAAACAGGGGTGACTGCTATCTGCATGGTCACCATGCCTGATAATTGGATTGTTTATTGATTGTAACCTTTTGTAGCACTGAGCAGCTGAAGATCAGTGCTCGGCTTCTTATAGAGCACCCATTGTTCTGGGATGGAAACAATGTATTCTAATACCAGGGCGGACACTTTGTTTTCTTATACATTTCTTTGTTTTTTGTTTGTTCTATTCTGGTTGATACAAGAAGCAAATACAAATTAACTGTTTGTAAATAAGTGGATTTATGATGCATGTTATTTATGGTTGCTTCCCTGTATACTATTGTAACATGATAATTCCAGATACTAAACCCAGATCTGAATAGAAACACATCCGTTTCTTTAAGCGCTTAATATTTAATATTCAGTCCACACGCAGAACGCCCAGGAGACGCACAGTCTTCAAATGAATCCATGCAGATTATCCTGTTTTGCTGTGCAATATACATTAATTTAGTGGACGTGCGTGTGCTAACTGTGCTGGAGTGGGGATTTGGGTGCAGATATAATAAAAAAATACATTGATTTAGTTAAATGTGCTGCTGCTCATTGGAAATTTAGTTTTGTGAACGTGCAACATTAAACTACTGGTATTTATGTGTTTTGCTATATGTCACCTCTATTATCAGCATGTAAGAAGGTGAACGTGTCCTGTTATCTTGCAAATATGACAATAAATGTTGTTGATCAAGTTCTGACATTAGAAAGTAGTATTAAGATGGTATGTAGTTGAGCGTTTCCTGCCAAAAGTCCCTGTGTTAAGTTACTGAAAGGGAAGTGCTTTCTTGGAAGTAGGCATAGTTTAGATGATTCCAGACATGGTTTGTGTGGATCTGGGTGTAGCCCATCATTCTGAAATTTCCTGTCTGTAATGTTGGCAGCTAGAGATGAGCGAGCACCAAAATGCTCGGGTGCTCGTTACTCGAGTCGACTTTCAGTGATGCTCGAGAGTTCGTTTCGAGTAACGAACCCCATTGAAGTCAATGGGCGACTCGAGCATTTTTGTATATGACTGGTGCTCCGCTAAGGTTTTCATTTGTGAAAATCTTAGCAAATCACCAAAGTCATGTAAAAAGCACAGAAATGGATAGGGCAGGCGAGGAGCAACATGCAGGGCTGCATTTCGGGCTCCGAGGTCTCACTATTAAGCCACAATAGTGGCAAGAGTGAGACCCCCCCCCCCCTGTCAGCATAAAGATCGTTCTCCTCTGCCACAGCTGTAACAGCTGTGGCAGAGAAGAACGATGTTAGCCCATTGAATTCAATGGAGCCGGCAATACAGCCGGCTCCATTGAAAGCAATGGGCTGCCGGCGAGCGCGGGATGAATTTTCGAGAAGGGCTTAAAAATATAAGCCCTTACCTGAAAAAGAAAGATTTTAGTGTAAAAAAGAATAAAAATGCAGGCATTCTCTTCAATGGAGCCGCTGCTGCTGCCGGTGACTTCATTGAAGACAATGGTCCGCTGGCACACCTGAATTCTTTTTCAGGGAAGGACTTTACATATAAGCCATTCCCTGGAAATGAATTAAAAGTGATTTAAAAAACAAAAAAAATAGATACTCACCTCCCTTCAGCTGCCGGGGCACAGCCGCGTCTTCTCCTGCTGTCCCCTGCACTGTGATGCTGAACTGCTGTCATTCAGCTGAGAGCTGCGCTGAGCCAATCAGAGGCAGCATTCACTCACCCATTCATGAATTCATGAATGGGTGTGAGTGAGATCTGCCTCTGATTGGTCAGGCTGTGACCAATCAGAGGCAGCTCATTCAGCAGGCGGGGATTTTAATCCCCGGCTGTTGAATACTACTCACAGCTGTTCAGAGCAGTTCAGGAGGACTGCCACTGGCCGCGCTGAACTCCGTCTGCCGGGACCAGGTGAGTATATATATATTTTTTATTTTTACACATTTCTGGATGAATTGCAGGGAAGGGCTTATATATTTAAGCCCTTCCCGACAATTCATCCCGCGATCGCCGGCAGCCCATTGCTTTCAATGGAGCCGGCTGTATTGCCGGCTCCATTGAATTCAATGGTCAGTGCTCGTTTAATCGAGACGAGCACCACGCGGTACTCGTCTCGAGTAACGAGCATCTCGAGCACCCTAATACTCGAACGAGCATCAAGCTCGCTCATCTCTATTGGCAGCATTTCAGAAAAAATCCCCACTTTTTAGAAAGTAGACGTTGCATTCAGATACTTGATAGGAGACTTTTAGATATGTGTGGTCCCCATGTAACTTTCTTGGCTAAAGTGAACTTTTCCGTATGCGTTTTATTGTATGGGTGCTCATGACTATATACTGGAATCCGTTAGGAAATCGCATGTATAGCAATTGATCTAAATCACTCCCCTGGCTAGTAGAGTTCTGGCAACTAACAGGGAGAATTCATCTTCCCAACAGGCTTCATGCCAGTACTCCGTAGAGTGTACCCAGTTTATAGAGTTTAGGTTGCCATAAACAGATTACTGTTCAGATTATCGCATTACTCCTGCTGGTAAGGGTTGTCATGTTGTATATTATACGAGTAGTCCCAACATACTTACTTGTAAACTCTAATGCATGTCTGAAATGAAAAGCCTGCTTTCTAGATGTAAATTCCTGCATTGCTATATAATGCATGTCAAGCTAGGAGTATCCAGAAAGTTTTGCTGTAATCTGTTCTAATATGTAATTTGTGGGTCCCCAGAAAGTATCAGCAGTAGGTTAGGAGATTTTATGTTCTGCATTCATGTACAATATGTGGAGCGCTTTATCTTCATAAAATGATATATCTAATGTGCCACGTTTCTGGATGGATTGTGACTAAGTCACATATGTTTTGTTTTAGGAGAAATCTGATCCTGGCTCCACATCATTTCAGCTACGATCCCCCCAAAGTGAAGTAAGTGCGATAACTAATTCTCTTCCTGTATTTTTTGAAGTCTTCATTTTATGTATAATTTTTATGTAAGTCCCAATCCTATTTTTCCCCACCACTGAGATATAGTAGCTAAATCCATATTTTCTCTGTTAGGATTCCATTGGGTTCAGTAGCACATTATCTACACCAGAGAGTGAAAGAAAGTAAGTCAATTTTATCTTTCTTGTTAAACTGAACTGCATCCGTTTATTACATTCATTTATATCAGTGCGCACCATGAGATTCTTCATTACTGTGTTAGTGCTGCAGACGAATTGAACTCTTGCTATTGTGCTCCCCTGCAAATTACAGCTAATTGCTGAGGCTCCCAAAAGAGTCACACCCTGTAACTAGCTTACATTTCGATGACCCTTCTGAAAAAATGGAATTGTAAACACGGAACGAAGGTCTTTCTTTAACCCTTTCCAATCCACTGTCTGACGTCTTCAGACATTCTGATTGAAGGCTGTACAGCTCCGATGTCGGAAGACGTCCGGCAGGGTATTCTTACTGTATATTACTGGCTGCTCTGTTGTCAGGGGGCCTCTCCAGCATGTCCCATATGGCAGTACTGACTCTAGCCAGTAGATGGCGCCATTGTATAAAGGCAGAAGGAGAGAGCCCCCTAGGAAACCCTGAATCTAAAATTGAATTGCAAAGGGTTAAAGGTGTTATCTGACCACAACAACCTCTCTCTATATACCCTTCTATATACCATTTAAAGGCATATATAAAAGTCAGAAATGGGGATTCCACCATCCCTCCATAAGATCTTGCTATAAAGTAAAAGAAAGCTCATTATCTCCCTGGCAGCTTAAGGGGTGGCCATTAAGGAAAAAGAAAAATTTAAAAACCATTTCAAGGGGTTGTGCCAAGATACCCCCTTTTCAGAATGTGGGACCAAGGGCTAACAGCTGATTACTCCAGCTCCTACTGCTGGCACCCCCAAACAAACCATCGATTTTTGCTATGGGAAGCCCATGCCAGCCAGACATTTCTCATATGGTGAGTGATGAGAGGGAACTGTAGTACTTCATGATGGCCATTCAGATGAATGTCTGTCCGGTAATACAGGGATGGCACATGGCCTGCCAGAACAGAGTAGTTTTCTGTTCTGGTTCATAGAGGGGGTCCCTAAAAGGAAGATATAACATGGCTTGCTTTCTTGTCTCAGCACCTTTGAGGATACTGTTTCAAAAAAGTAGAATGTATTTCTAAGATAAGTTTAGATGCACTCTATGACCTGGAAAAAGGACGTAATGTACAGAACAAGTCGGATATGTCGTTGACTCATTAGAGTGTTCCTGGATTTTTAAGCATTAGTAGCAAAATGGGTTGAGACACTCGGAAATAACGATTTTCTGCACATTTGAACAACAATTTTCTTTGGTAAACAAAAGCTTTTCCTGCTTTATCAGCTCCATAATTAATGTCCGCGAAGTTCCACAAAAAGTTACAAATAGTAGTTACTGAAATATTTCTATTAACGGAGGACTCCAATAAGCATATACTTAAACATATTTGACTTGTCACGCTTCAAATATTTATACTGAAGGACATTATTAAGGATGCAGCAGTCCTTGGTAATCTCTGTAATCTTGATGGAATGCAGAGTGGAATGTTAAAAAGGATTACTGGAGTGGTTTTTATAATTGTCCAATGTGGATTCACATTTTTTGCTTTGCAATGTTTACTGATGTGGTAGTCGGTGGAGTAGCTGAATTTCGGATATTTCCACTCTGATTTCTTTCTGTTCAATGAAGATTAGGAAACTAAAGTGATTTTCTCTGCATGTTGTATTAGGCCAAGGCATCAAAGCCTCATGACAGAGCACATGGAATTCAAGGGAATGTGGAGAACCACAATCCTCGTACCGTTTTACCTTGATTGTGGTTGGTAAATATATGAGGTTTTTCCCATTAAAGTTAACGAGGAAAAAACACAGGATATATCAAAATTCATTAATATTTTACCTCTATGGCCAAAACCCCCCAAAATAGTATGTGGGAACATGAGTGTTAAGTTTTAGGTGCACCTATTGTTTTAAAGTTTCTTCATTTCGGTATGTGTTTTATCCATAGAAGTATTTAAAATATAGTAAAATGCAACATTCATTGACACCAGGCTGCATAGTGAAGCTTTTCTTCAATTTCAGCCACAAGGCGAAACTAAGGCACGCTTCCTGCTTGGCTTGGAAAGTTGAACTAACTTGGGCGAGTAGAGGTTATGGTATCTTATTCAACTTCTGTCTTGAAAATTATCATTTCAAGGTAGATGAAGAAATGGAATGCAGAACTTAAATTCTTTCAGTGTTTCTCATAGCTGTTAAAGGGAACCTGTCAGCCCAGTTTGAGATAGGTTCGGAGTTTTTACGAGGTGCTTCTCGCCCAACCCACCACAATTGACATTTTTTTGGCTATTGCACTGCATTCTGAGAAAAATGTCAATCATGAAGGGTGGGGCAAGTGTTACCTGATGAATATGCCGGAACTCTCTCATGCAAGAATCTGCTGCTTGACTATGTAAGTATAGAAAAACTGCAAAACATTGCTCCATAAGTAACAGACCACAAGAATCGGCGTCTGTCACTACTTTATGCTACCCTCAGGCTGCCTTTACAGGGGCGAGAAAATCTTGCACAAATATGAATCCTATTCTTCTTTCATCTCCTTTTATTATTAATTCCTTGCTGTGGCTTCAAAAACTACATAAAAAACCCTGCATCACGGCAGAATGTCCTAAAACCACCCTTAAAGGGGTTGTCCTGCTTTTAAAGGAAACCTGTTATCAACTCTAAGCATCATAAACTAAGTTGTGGAGCTTATAGTTCAGGTGACCTGGAGTCCAGGGAGCCTCTTTTCATACTCAGTTCCCCATTCCCGCAGTACCTCCTGGCAATATCAGTGTGCACCATGCTTCTTCTGTGAAGAGTCAAACTGGTGTGCGTATGCTGACTTGGCCAGGGAACACAGCAGGAACGGTACTGGAGTCACTTTAAATCTAATTAGTGAAGCTAAAGCGACATTCCCTTTAATTGATATGTTTTAATGTCCTACACAACACATAATTCTTCATTTCTATGCAGTCATCACATCAGCCATTGTGACAATCTTCAATATAGCTTTATGAACCCGAAGAACAGGATGAAGGCTTTTGTACTTCCCGTTCATAGCCTTTTGACGCAATTAAAATTTTTTGTCTAAATCACTTTAGAGTTAGCACTTTATGTTTTAAAGAATTTAAATAGTTAAAACACAACTAGTAGATTTGTTGAAAGGGAAGATTCCATCAAACCAAAGTTCCCCTGCCATTCTCCTCGCTCTCCTGTAAAGTTTCCTGACAGTGATTTCTCTTATCTCCCAGTTGGGAGCAGGTAAGTAAACACTGATAAGTTAAGAGTCCATTTGGCCTCCTCTTTTATAAGTCAGCTGCTCGTTATGTAAATATGTATGTGACCTTCTCTGCAGGGTTCTTAATAAGATGCAGTTATATTATTTGCAAATGAGGTTTCCAGCTCTGCAGGGTGTTGACCTCTCCAACACTGAAAACTATTCTGCTCATTTGCCATTTGCTAGGAATTGGGGAATAGTGTAATCATGAGAACACTTTGCTCCTGAATTTGGGATTTTTAGTATGATGTTTACTAGTGTCGGGCGCTGTAACCATTTTTGTCTATGATACTCTGTAATATGGGTTGTAAATATGTGTTACTTCTGTTCATATCATGTTAATGACTTCTGTCAGAATTCTGCATCAAAAGTATATCCCAATGTATACCTCCAATGTCACCCATAAGCTGCAACACAATATTTTTACTGCATGTCTCTGTATGGAACAGTGGTAGTCTACTGTATCATTCCATACAGGAAAAAAAGGCACACTTGAGAGCATACCTTTCCAATATATTGCAAAATACGTCAGCTTAATGGGGGCCCTATAAATGTGTTTGGCATATGCTGAACATAGTGTTCAAACGTGTTGTGAACACAGCCTTGGTATGACATCCTCATCACGCAATGCGGAAATGCTGCAGGCTTTCATGGCAAACTTCACTTCCTCAAATAAGGGGGTGAAATCTGAGGCATATCTGTACCAAAATCTGCTGCAACATTTCTACTGATTGGCATGGATTTTGCCACTGGGGATAATACGCAGCAGATCTGACACATGTGAGCATGCCTTAGGGCTCCTTCATATGACTGTATTTACGCACACAATACGCAGAGAATAGAAGCCATTGAATTCAATGGGTTTATTCTCATCACTCTTTTTTGCACGCTCTATTTTTGGCACATTTACGCACTAAAGGTCCCCATAGAAGTCTATGGGAGGTGCACAAATGTATACTCAATACCCACGCAATATGCTGTGCAATTCCATGAGAAAAAGAACACATCTGGAATTAATTAGTCTAAATAGCCTTTAAAATCATGGCAAGAGTGTGTTCCACACCCATATGAACTGGCCCTGCGAGCACAAAAAAAATAAGTAATATGTGCAAAAACACATGTAAAAGTGCACATGTACACTGTGATTTTGGAACACTGTCAGTTTACTTTAGTGCGCTTCTGCGATTTTTTTGTAAAGCACCTCATCACCCATTGCAATGATGGGGTGCATTAAAAAACAGCGTTGATGGCTTTTAAAAATGCAGTTCAAAAACGCTGTGAAATACAATGCTTTTACAAATGCCAGTGTGAGAGTGCCCTTATGGTGCTGTTAGGACAAGTAAGTGGGAGCCGGGCAATGTATTTTTTATACCTATCTGCTCCTTGGATCCCGTGGTGCCCATTCCTGGAGTCCGCACTGTGCATGCAAATGTGACTGTTTTCAGGACCCAGTGCGTGGGCTGTGCCATAGACTTGTATGGTAGCGCGCTCACAGGGCTCTAAAGAGAGTCATATTTTCATGTGCAGCACGGACTTCACTGGCGGGCACCACGGGATCCAAGGAGCTTCACATTTAGTAGCTGGTTATGCATGCCATTGGATTTTTAACATTGTTTGGAAATGACCAAATGGCACCCAAAATGTTAGAATTTTCCACATTCTACACCGAAATGAATTGACTTTATTCAGCATCATGTTGCTCTTTGATCACAGACATGGCCAGATGAAAGATTTGTGGACTATGGGGTGATGACACAAACACTTTAGGAACTCACTAGCATCTACAATAGCAGGGAGAGCTTATATTGTAGCGAAGAGGAAATTCTGCCGAGAACTGTTCTTTTTATCACCGTTTTGTTTTGGTTTTTATGTGGTTGTCCCCTTTGTCTTCCGTGGGAAAAACTGCAACATTTCAAGCTATATGTAGAACATGTAGTGGGAAATTCCTAAAGCTGCAGTTCTAGTAAATAGTTTTTCTCTTCCCCGTCTTACACTTATTGCGGCTGGCGGTGACAGATACCCATAATAGGGAATGTAAAAGTAAAACTCCACTTCTTATAAATGGTTGTCACCTCAGAGTGAAATCTGCCTCTGTAATAAAATTTAGCAGGAAATATCTGCCGTCTGTGGAGTTTCCATGTGCAGCCGATGCTTTAATGGATGTTATTTCTCGGATAATGACTTTGTTTGTATAACTTAGATGTCAGGATATCCAGGGTATTCCCAGGATAAATCTGTACCTTCTTACATCCTGACTCCCATCCTGTCTTGCCATTGTTATGTATGTCTTTTACATATGTATCCATTTTATTAGTAATGGGCTGAATTTTTATACTCAAGGCTAAAATTAACTATGGTAATTTTGGCATACATTTTAGATAGCGGACATTAACCTTCAGCCACCGGCAATATCTCCAACAATACACTTGGTCTCTCTGCTTGGCCAGACATACATGTGTGTTGAATGCAGACCAGGGAGAATGCCGTTGCTTGAACTTGTCTTCCAAGATGAAAATGATCGGACAATTGAAATCTAAATGCCCGATACTTATCTTCCCATATATCGGCTGTTGGGGAAGAGTTGAGAGGCCATCAAACACATTGGATGATTGGCCGGTCCTGCCATAATCTGCTGGTTTAGCTGATTTACATCTAAGGTTTATGGCCATCCTTATACAGTTACTATAGTTGCCTCTCCCCGTACAGCTGCAGTTTTTTGTGGATGCAGCAGTAGAAGCATTTCCTAGAACTAAGGAGAGAAGCAATCAGGGTTATGCAAAACAGCTTGTACTAACAAGAACCACTAAGGCCTCCTACACACAGCTGAGCACGATACTGGGCCCTGAAGCTCAAGTCGATATCGTGCAATGACCCCACGGATGCGAGGCATTTTGCTTTTATTCTGCCGGTCAGTACGATTATGGTGATACCAAATTTATATAGTTTATTTGTATAGTAATGCTTAAGGGCTCCTGCATACGTTTTTCTTCGCGTTTTTTTCACGCGATATTGCTTCAGTTTTTTCACACGATTGTCAATGGGACTTAATGTTAAAAACTAGAGTTGAGCGAACGTACTCTGTCGAGTTTGATGCTCATTCAAGTATTAGCGTACTCGATGGTGCTCGTTACTCGAACGAACATAAAATCGCGTACGACCCCGCCCCAGCTTTTGGCTCCTCCCCACTGTGACGTGCCTGTTTTGGCCCCTCCCTGCCACGACGCAGCACGCATCATTTGAAAATTTTTTGTCTGGCAAGGAAGGGGAAGGTGAAGGGGAGAGGGGGAGAGGGAGAAACATGAACCAAGAAAAAAAAAAAAAAAAAAGCTCGGCCCCCGGCGTTCCACATACAAAAATGCTCGAGTCTCCCATTGTAGTCAATGGGGTTCGTTACTTGAGTAGAGCTCTCGAATTTTGCGAAAAGCTCGACTCGAATAACGCAGACCCGAGCATTTGGGTGTTCGTTCATCTCTATTAAAAACGCATCGCAGGCTGGTGCTTTGCAATTTTCGTGCTACGCACAAGAAAAACGCAAGTGTGCAGGAGCCCTTAAGAAATTACATTCCTTTAGAAAAAAAAAAAAAGAATTGCTTTCTGTGGACACCTTTTGACCCCTTGACTTTCTAATTTTTCCATCAATAGGGCTATGAGGGACCGTTTTTCATTTTTTGCGGAGCAACCTATAATTTGTATTGGTACTATTTTGGGGAATATTAAACTTTTAGATGGCTTCTTATTCACTTTTTCCTTAGAGAAGGAGTGCCCAAAAAACCTCAATTCTGCAATTGTGTTTATTTTCTGACAGAGTTAACCATGTGGGATTAACAGTGTAATATTTTAATAAATTGGACCCTTACGGATGTAGCAATACCAATTTTTAAATTTTAAGATTTTTATTATCTTTATTTAATGATTGGGGAAAGTTTATTTGTTTTTTTTTACAATAATTTAAAAAATCTTTACTTTTTACCTTTTTTATCAGTCCCCCATAGGACTTTAGCTTGTGATCATTCGATCACTTATAGAGTATAATGCAATAAGTCCTCATGTAGCTATGTTGCTGGAAAAAAAAAGTCATTTATCAGAAAAAGAGAATTAAAAAACAAAAAGTGCTGTAGCTGTAAGGGGTTAGGGAGCATCTAGCTTTCCAAAATATTCCACAGCGTGCCTTTTAAAGCAGCATCCAGCTCGCTCAACAGCTTTATCTGTACATCCTCTTTTACAGCATAAGCACTGTCATTCTCCATATGCTCAAAGCACTGGCGTAACTATAGGGGATGCGGTTGCACCCGGGCCCAGGAGCCTTAGGGGGCCCATAAGGCCTCTCCTCTCCATATGGGGAGCCCAGTACTATGAATAAAGCATTATATTTGGGGCTCCTGTTACAGATTTCATACCTCTTTCTCCACGCACAGTTGTTGCACCGTTTTGTAGATGTACTTAGAAGAATTAATCACTTTGTAGAAACTAGATAAATTGTGGACATATGTTTCTTCTATAAACTGTTATGTGCAATGTGTTAATTCAACTTACCAAGACAATCACATATCAATAATTGTCTGGAATTTCATGGCAGTTTAACATTCTTGGAGCGAAGACGCCACACTATTTACAACATGTGTGTTTTGGGAGGTTTATCATCTGCTGACTGGGAGGACTGTGACAAATCTGCCATAATTTGCCTCCTCTCCAGTTCCAGACCAGATTACTTGGAGTTACAGATCATACACACTGCAGCTGTGTTTTGGTCACTGATTTCTTCGTTTGGTTGGCTAAGAACATGGAAACATTTCCACATTTTGATAGTGTCCAAGCCAATTTCAGGTTACGGCATGATTGTAAGTTATCCACAGAAAAGTCTTCTGAGAAATGCTTTGAGGCCAGAGGAGCATCGAGTACAGTAAGCGGTGAATGAGTGCAGTCAGCTGGTGTCATTACATCGAGGCCTGATTCCATGTGAAATTACTACTATTTATTATGTTTTAGAAGTCAATGACGGGGATAGCAAATATTGGAACAGAATCATAAGACGGATGACCTCTACGAAAATAACACTTTTTTATCTGTTGTCTGCACCGGACATTCTTCTTAGGCTTCCTTCATATTAGCTTTTTAGGTTCAGTTGCTTCAATTAAGGCAGCAGGAAAACATAATCTTCTGGCCAAATGGGCCCATTTTATGACAGAACCAAATAGTGCCAAACGGACCCCACTGGCTACAATGGGGATACATTCAGTTTCCGTGTGGATGTCTGCCATTTTACAGGCCTCCGAACAGAACCTACGACACCGATGTGAACAGGCCTTAGAAGCGACCCCCGATGGTAAGGTGTGCAATGCTACCATCTTCAGGGCCTTTTTATACGGGATGACTGTTAGGCACTTAAGCGCCTAAGAGTCATCCCAGTGATATTTGCCTCTATGCTTTCACACAGTAGTACTGTAAAAATTGTGAGGAACTGAAACCTAAAGTCTATTAAAAAATTGCTAGAGCCTGTTCACATCTTGTTTTCTTCTCCTCTGTTGGGTTTTTTCCACAGGTTTCCATCTGGATTGCCAAAACTGCATCCAGGCAGAAACTTGAATGAACCTGTAGGCTTCCATTAATGAAACCTGCTCAAATGGAGACCAGTGGGTCTCTGTTTCCCATTCCTTTCTGAAATGTTGAGCCACAAAAAATAACATGGACTACCTTATTCTTTCTGACCGAAGATGCCGGAAACTAACGGGTTGAGGCGGAAACCTATGACAGAACCCAGCAGCAGAAGAAAACGAGATGTGAACAGGCCCTTAGTTGTACATGCTTGAGACACATAGTTGGGCTTCAGTTAAACTTCTTCCAAAATAAGAAACATAGACATAAATATCATCCAGAACTGATATATCGTCTTACTATATGAATAAATACTGCATCTAATGGGAGGAAAAATCGGTGGGAGAAACATTAACAAACTTCGATGTGCAGATGATACAACGTTACTTGCAGAAAGTGAAAAGGACCTGGAATATCTGATCCGAAGAGTTAAATAAGAAAGTGAGAGCATGGGACTGAACTTTAACATAAAGAAAAAAGAAGTAATGACAACAGCAAGTAATAGTACAGTCCATGTCAAAATCGAGGAAATTGAAGCGGTTAAAGATTTCCTCTTCCTTGGATCCAAGATTGAAAGCAATGGAGAATCAAAACTAGAAATCAAATGAAGAATTGCACTTGGCCGCAATGCAATGCAAGGAATGTCAATGATATGGAAGAGCAAAGATATCAGCATTGCTACAAAGACCCGTATGATAAATGCTATCATGTTTCCGATCTCCATATGCGCACTTGAAAGTTGGACTCTCAGGAAGGCAGCTGGAAGGAAAATTGATGCTTTTGAACTATGGTGCTGGAGAAGAATGCTGTGTATACCATGGTTGGTAATGGTCACCAACAAGATGGTCCTAGAGTGTATCAAACCAAAAATATCGCTCGAGGGCAAAATTTACCAAACAGAGGCTCTCATACTTTGGATATATCATGCGAGCCAATTAATACTCGGCATAGTTAGTGGGCCACGAATAAGAGGACACCAAAGAACAAGCTGGCTGGACGCAGTAAAGGCGGATACAAACATGCACATGTAAGAACTGAGAGGTCAAGGATAGGAAAACATAGATCCATAAAGTGACCGAAAGTTGGCCTCGACTGAACCGATATCATCATCATATGAATAAATAATACTTTTATACTGTACATTTACATTCTATAATTTCCAAGCCCTGTGGTAACCAATAGAAATGGGGGTAATTTTTCCTTGAGAGTATATACCACAGTGTGTCCATCAGTCCTCATAGTCATACAGCAGGTATTCCACAAAAAATAGAATAAGGGCCCTTTTACACGGAACAACTATTCATATTCTAGCTGGATCGCAGGAACCTGAACGATAATCATGGAGTGCAAACTCTGCCAGCGACTGAATGACTAACAATTTGCTCGCAGGCATAAAAATCAAAACGACAATACGGCTTAAGTAAACAGGCAGTCATTCATCTGTAAACTACTTCCTGTTCGTAGTGAATGTTTTATACCATTTTCTTGTCGTTTTTCGCCTCCATAATGGTACTTGTTATTGCTGTTATTGACCTTCAGCAACTACCGTGGATCTTCTTCTTCACGGACCTCTTAGAAGTTGCCGTCGTTTTGCTGATGCCTTTCTTCACGTTTCATTTAGCCATTGTGAGCCGGTATGACGTCGGCATGGTTGTCGCTGACTCGCACGGACTGTTGCTCTAATGAACATGCAGTAGCTTTTGTACTTGACTTGGTTTGTACATGGGTTAAATGTGTGTTGGTGTCAGCTGAATGCTGCAGTGTTTGCCTTTACTGAGAAAGTTTTGACCTGCCTCTAGAACCATCTCCATGGAAACCTAATGGGGAGATAATTGAATGGAACCTATTTTGCTATCCATCCCTTTCTCACATGGATGCCAACAAGGTCAAAACTTTGCAGTCTTAAAAGTTCCTTTCAGCTTCATGCTAATGCGATAAGACTGAGGAGCCATTTGTCTCTCAGTGCCTGCCCCCATTTAGATAAATGAAAGTGTATTCATCCCATGGCGTTTATAGGAGAATTTGGCTTTCACACTAATTATTTGACTACGTCGCCTCTAACCAAGTTCCTTGCTTGTTCAGCATGCTAATTTTCTCCCTCCCTTGTATTGATTACTTGCTCGTTGATGTTCATGTTACACATGTGTGAACTTTAGACACGGGAGAGAATTTTATATCCGTGTTTTCATTCAGGATAATGATCTTTACCCTGTAGTTGGATTCTAGACCTGTCAATAATATTGTTTCACAGTTTGTGTTTACTCCTTTCATTCATGATCAATAGCATGAAAAGTCAAAAGTTGTTGTTTTTTCCTGAGAAGAGAAATAACTGAAACATAAGAAGCAAACTTTTGAGTCCATAGTGTTCAGTGCTAAAAGTAAGGCTGCTTTCACATCTGCACTGGAACCTGTAGGACGTTTTCATCCAGTAGAATGCTGGTCAGTTGAATGGAAACGGAACAGACCCAATTATAGTCAATGGGGTCCGTTCAGCACTGCTCAGTTCCGTCATAAGACCAGTCCATTCACCCAGGTGAATACCCTTTCCAGCTCCTATAACAGAGCAGGAAAACAATGTGTTAAGTACACAGCCTCGAGAGAGGAAGATAAAATGGACTCATCTGACGTGTGCGGCTCAACCTGGAAAAGAGTTGGCCGCCACACCTCGGATCCAAGTGGGCAACACAACACGAACTAATATTGGAGACACTCTGTCGAAGGGACATCCGAAGAGAGAGCAGGTACACAGAGGAACCTGATGGAGCAGGAAAATGGAATCCCCAACGCAGATATGAAAGCAGCCTTCATAGCACATTGCTCTAGTGTTGTAGCAGTGCATGCTGTAGAATTTGTCCATATGGTGCATAAGCCTTACTGTTTCAGTTTGAGTTTGACACGGCTGGTGGTTTTGAATTTCTTTCCATGTGTCTCCTCTAACACTGGTGGGAGTTGTATGGGTGTGTTTGCTGTTGGAGTACACCTGAGGGCAATTAGGAAGGGTTTTTATTTCCACCTTGCCTCGGTTCTGTTCTATTTAATTCATGCAGTCTCCTTCAGTAGTTGGAGGTGAACATTGCAGGATTCTGTGGCTTATCCAGCAACTGAGTTCTGTGATTCTCCCAGCAACTCTTCAAGATAAGTACGGAGGTTTGTTTTGTGGTAGAGTCTGTTCATTTGTGCAGTGGTTGTCTTTAGTCATAGGTTACAAGGATAGTGAGTGCCCTAGGAACGTAGGTGAGTGCGTCCATATCGGCACGGGTCATTCACTATCAGGTAGGGACTGTCACCTGCTAGAGCCACATGGGGAAAGTTCTCTTTTTTTTCGTTACCACTTCTAGCTTGTTTTCCTGGTACTGTGGTGTGAACAGTGCCAGAGTGATTATTTTTGGTTTACACTTATAGCACATTTGAAGCGGACGTGACATTTACCTTATGAAAGTGGATTGAAACCAATTAGGTATAGAAGAAAATGAGTTATATAATGTGGTTAGTTAATTAATGAGAGAATAATGAGTTAATCACAGCTTTATGTATCAGAATATATTATTTATAGTGGAAGGTTGGGTGCTGCCAAGTGTTTGCGACTCTGTGCTGGCACTGTTCCATTGGCGTATATTACTATTATCTTCTTTACTTGATTAATTACAGCGATATTCAGAACCACACATTTTTTTTTTGCTTGAATGTTTTATTAAATGTTTTAAAAAATAAAACAATTTAAAATAAATACCCCCCCCCAACCCTCCCCTGCAATCCCCCTTTTAATCCGTGTTAAAACCTAATCTCCACAGAAGTTGGTGCAGTTATTCATACTTTATACCAATAAAGTTCAAATATAGCATTCATATTATTCTTTCTCTTCTTTGGATTTTGTATACTGCCACATCATGTCCGGCATAGTCCAACACTGAAAATGGGAGCATAAGAGATTGTAGAAGGCATAAATACCAATTACAAGTCACATATCTTATAAAAGTTTACAATGTTAATATTTTACAGTGATACCCGTGGCCAAATATTGTAAGGGCTCAGCATGCAATTGTGCAAATGACTTTATTTCCGGTTCACTCGGTATATGAGAGACTCGCCCGAACACCCCTACTCCTCCAGAGTTCCAAAGCTTACAACTTGTGCAACCCTGAGAGCCAAGAAGTCTCACACATCTATGTAAATTGTGTACAATATTTAATTTCCATGATTTCTCTGACTTTCCACCAAACTTTGTGCACAAGGGTCAAGGTAGGGAGATACTTAGAATTGCATTTAAATGTATAAGCCTAGAGCCACAAATAAATAAATAGTTCTCAAAAAAGACTTCAGCATTTCCGAACTAGCTGCAGCTACTTCCTCTGTCTACGATCCCCGAAAGTGTTGCTTTTGAGAAGCTAAATAATAAGCTTTAGGGTCATCTTTTGTAAATTCTAAGATTTCCAGCGGCAGGGACATTTTTTACACCATACTAAGGCCTCATGTCCACGGGGAAAATCAGATCCGCTGCAGATTCTACATGTAGAATCTGCAGCGGGTCCCTCCTGCCCCGCGGACATGAGCGCCGAAAATAAGAATTTAAAAGTATTTACCATCCGGCGCGGGCGGAGAAGATCAGCTGTTCCTCACGGCCGGATCTTCATTTTCGGCCGGCGGATGAATTCCTGACGCCGGCGGCACGTCCCGACGTGCCGCGCGCATGCGCCGGGCACATCCGCCGAGCCGAAGCAAGGAAGATGCGGCCGTGAGGAACAGCTGACCTTCCCCGCCCGCGCCGGATGGTAAATACTTTAAATTCCTATTTTAGGTCTCCCGCGGATCCGGACGGCTTCCATAGGCCTCAATAGAAGCCCGCGGGAGCCGTCCCCGCGGGAGACCCGCACGAAAATGGAGCATGGTCCGGATTTTTCCATGCTCCATTTTTTTTTAAATCCCTTTTATTGACGATCCGCGGGTATTTATCTACCCGCGGGTGGTCAATGCATCCCTATGGGATGCGGATCCGCATGCGGGAGATCCGCTGCGGATCTTAAATCATATTTTGCCCGTGGACATGAGCCCTAAATCTCTGAGAAGCCTATTGCCCTTATACAAAATGCTGTGGTATCCACTTGTGACCTAATCTGACTTGCTAGGGTTCTATTGCTAAATGAAAATAGTAATAGGGATAGAGGACACCCTTGCCTGGTCCCCATATATAATGAAAAGGAAGGTGTTAATTTTGCATTAACATATGCTTTTGGGTCAGCAAACAATAATTTGAACCAATATAAAAAAATGAGGGCCAAAACCTATTGATAGTAAAACCTGCCAATAAAATACCCATTCTATACTATCAAATGCCTTAGCCATATTTCTACTGAAATCTGCAGATTAAGATACAGACAGAATATTCATCTCTAGATCTGGAAGGTATAAACCCAGTTTGACCAGTGTGAACCAATGTAGAAATAACAGAATAATCTGTAGGCCAATACTTTCACTAAAATTTTAATGTCCATCATCAAAAGTGATATGGGCCTATAAGAATAAGCCATAAGTAGATCCTTGCCTATTAATTGCTTTCTCAAGCACTGCCAAGAATTTCCTAGAGGAGTTAAGAGAAGTAGAGAATGAAAGCAAAGTCTTTCCAATATTTGTAGAGCAAGCATCAACTTACCCAGAGGAATTTCTCAACCCGGTAATGTATGTAGAACCCATCTGAGCCCTAGCAAACACAGCTAACATGTGCCCCGTACGTTCCCCTTCCTCAAAAAATGTTGTTTCATAAACTCTCTTCTGTTAGCATCTGTGTCCAAATCAAATTGTCTCTAGGTATCCTGAGTGTCTTTTCAGTTATTGAGTGGCTATGGGGTACCAGTGTGTATATATTCAGGTTCTGTCTGTAGTAATCTGCCTTGACGTTCTTGGCCAAGCTGTCACCACGCCCTTTTAGCATGGGTAATATTCTGAAGTAGGACTTCATGGTATTCCATTCTCTGCACATATTAATAGACCCATAATTTGTGGCTATAATTACTTCTAACCACTCAGTAAGTCTTATGATTTTAATAACATTTTGCCAGAAAGCATTTAGTTTTATGGGCTTATGGCGCAGGATGCTGGCAGTATCATAACCAAGTTCCACTAGTATAGGAATATGATCTGATGTTGAGTCGGGTACTATGGTAACTGTTGACATTGTATTACACAGTAAATCATTACCCACTGCTAAGTTTATTCAAGAGAGATAATAAGTACTTAAATGGCAGGTACACAGTGTGTACTGACCAAGGACAAGATACAAATCCCCAACACATAGCAGGACTAGAAGATCCCGGGGACATTTACATGTTCCACGTCTGATGTTGTGTACTTGATCAGGGGCACTAAATGTCCTCTTGGAGGCCTTTATGTTGGAGAAACAGGACAAAAACTGAAAGCCAGGATGAGATCTCATCGCCACACAATTAAAGAAAGAAAGACTGATTTACCTGTGGCCGAGCATTTCTCTGGTCACGGACACAACATACAACACATAAAAGTTCTTATACTTAAAAGCAATTTAAAATCACAAAGCCACAGAGTAATTTGAGAGTACAAACATATAACAACTTTTGACACCTTCAACAGAGGGTTAAATTGTTCAAGGGGATTCACGTGTGAATGGGAAGTATAAAAAATCTATAGCACAGATAACACTGCTGGCCTGGTGACCCCCTAACACTAATTCAGGGACCATAAAACCTACACATCTTTATTAGTGGACTATTTAAGTATGTTTTTATTTCTCTACTCATTCTACATACATGAAGTATCCTTTCAAGTGCAAATTAATCACATCATGTCTGTGCCTTGTCTTGTCATAAGTATGTGTGTGTATATATATATATGCATGCCTCTTCGGATCCATTTCATATCATTATGCCTGAGTAAGAATCCTGAGAGGTTTGAAAGCTTGCAATAACATCATGTATTTTTGTTAGCCATTAAAAAGGTATCATATCTACAAGATTACTTTGTTCCAGCAAGAGAAACCATCACATTTAATCACTATATGTCTAACTCTCCACAAGTTAGTGTATAACATTTACTAAAGTAGATGTCCTAGAGGGGGTCAAGGAATTTCCTGGTATCTTGTTTTCTACTGGAAACATCCCAGGATAGATCTAGAACAGAATTATAGTCTCCCATGATAAGGACAGGGACATCTGTAAACCCCACTATGTATCCAATTAGATTTCCTATGGCTACACTATTATATGGCGGCAGGTTATATAAAGAGATCAAGAGACAGGCCTAAGTTTATGCCTGCAATGTAAATAGATATAACACGACTCTGAGTCAAGTTCACTGGAATACCCCAGAAAATCGATTGTTTTATGGCTCAAAGTACTAACTCTTCTTGAGTAACCAGTATGTGTAGCATGGGAACTGTGTCCCTCCCAAGACATATTAATAGTATGTAAAGTGTCTTGCACAAGATGCGTTTGTTGTAGACACAAAATCAATGGTTGAAATTGATGGACCTCTTGACATATTTTGTACCTTTTAACGGGATCCCCCATACCTTATCCACTCCAGGAAATAATCTTTATATAATTATACATAATCTAGGAACGACAATGGTTATAACTGACAGCATATATTTATAAAAAAATAGGAAATAAACTTGTAATTTGAGAGGATCACCAGATAAATACGCCACTTCACAATATCACACTGGTCAAAGTAGACCTTCCAGGAGCATTCAGGGAGACAAGAAGAGAGAACAGACCCGTTAAACCAAACAATGGAACTACCTGTTGGAGCTCCAGTCCACCATGGAGCCGAGATTTGTAGTGAACATGGGTAAACAATGCTAAACATATAAATTGTGTGTTGATCCAAGTCAACAGATCAACTTGCTAGATGCCTTTATAGCCAGTCCAGTAGCAAAGCTTTGATCCTGGGCTAGAAGTTCATGCAGAGATCCATCAGAACTAGTGTTATATTCTCATAGATTGCAGCTGACTTAATTCTCTCTGCCTCTCAAATGTTTCTCATTTTGATCCAGCCACCTAGTGACCTCTTAAGCAGTCTCAAAGAACTGCGCAGTTCCATTTGCTAACACGCGCACTTTGGTGGGTTATGGCATTGAGTAGGAAAGATGATCTCATGTAGCCAACGTTTTACTTCTTGGAAAGCTGCTCGTCGTTTCTGCACCTCTGCTGAAAAATCCAGGAAGACAAACTCTTATCACCATCCACAGTCACATATTTCATCTCCCGAGCGTTGCGTAATATAATGTAACGATCTATAAAATGCAGAAGAAATTGGACGCAGGTGGAGCGGGACGTGTTGCTACTCGGTGTGCTTGCTACACCGCATATGATGGTGTCAGGGAGTCCTTGCCAACAAGATTTAGCAGCCATGTTTCAAAATATGCCGAAGGGATAGAACCCTCCACTTGCTTAGGAAGTTGCACATTATTTCATATCATGATTGGTTCTCTGAATCATCAAGCTTGGTAGACAATTTCTCAGCTATTTGGTCATGGCTGCGCACATGTCTCTGCAAGGGCACCATTTGATCTTCTATCTCACTTATTCGCCCCTCCACTGCTGTGGTGCGTTCTGATACATTCTGTAAATCATGTCTAATGAGGTCTATATCCTCCTTTAAAGAGCCGACTTGTAAATACAGAGTGGTCAAAGCAGAATTACACTTGTTAATAGTCAAAAATATGTTCTTCAGTGTAGGTTCTGCTGGTTTTAGTAGTGCCGCATTGGAATTAGCTGCTAATAATACTGAGACTGCTGCCGGTGATATCACAGGTACTATGTCCTCCAGCAGTGGACTCTCCTCTTGTTCTTCAGCATGGTTGCTTATACACTCCTCCCTCTCCACCGCTGAAGGCCCGAGTATTATTAGCGGAGAGTCTCTGGCAAACTTTGCAGCGGTGTCCTTGCTATACTCAGCTCTGCTTGGACAGTCCGCGGCACCATGTCAACATCGTGTGGTGCCGGTCCCCACAATGTCAGGGAGCTCCCCCAGATGCGTGGCAGGCTGTGGCAGGCAACAATTGCCCAGGATCAGGCTAGCTGGAGCTCTTACACCACACAGCCGCTCTCACCCCCGGCCAGGCTCCACCCCACCAGTATCATACTTAATTAATCAGAACTGTATGCGTTTCTTGTATTTTGTTTAGTTCTTGCCTGTTATAATTATAGCAGTAGATTAATTGTTGCTTTTGTGGGTCTTTGTAGGGTATTATTGAAAAAATCAGTTAAAATATCTTTTCAACCTTTGCAATAAGTCCTTCCATGTAACTGCCTTGCTGGTTGACTTCATAATACTTTTCCCTGTGGGGAGGTATATAGTATGGACATATAAGAGGCCCCATTCAGATGGCAGTATTTGATCTGTATTTTGCATCAGTATTTGTAAGCCAAAAGCAGAGTGGAGTATACAGAAAAAAAGTCTAGTAGAAATATTTGCACCTCTTCTGTGTTTTGGACCCACTTCTGCCAAAGCTTACAAATACTGATGCAAAATACTGACCAGATGCTGCTGATACTGCAGTATGAATGAGGCCTTAAACCGGGCTCACATGGGTGGATTCCAATTGTAGAATCAGCATGAAGGATCCGCAGTAAAACACAGGCATTGAAAAGCATGACTTTTCGACTCACACTCGTTGATACGAATTGCGTATTCCGCGAGTGGAGGAAAACTCACAGCATGCTCTATTTTGCCGCGGACTCCACGCGAATGACCTCCATTTAAGTCAATATATTAATATTGCATATGGGCTGCGGGTACCCGTGTCATCGCTTAGCGAAGGAGTGGGAAACACAAATATTGGAGAAAAAACTGTACTACGCATGACCGACAGCGAGAAAATATGGTATGTAGGGTCCGGCCTTAGAGGGAACCTGTCAGCTGGAACATGCTATACAAACTGCAGGCATGATGTTATAGAGCAGGAGGAGCTGAGAAGACTGATATATAGTTTTATGGGGAAAGATTCAGTATATAGGCAAGAACACATGTTGCATGTACTAATACACTCGCCGCTATGGAGTGTATTAGCACATGAACTGGGTCTTTTTTTTTTTAGACTATTCAAACTCTGCGTATTGTGCGCAAGTTTACAAAAAGAAAGCAGGAAGATGGGTCCTGCCTTATTTTTCTTGAACGTAGTAATAACGTGCGAGAATCCTGATACTGGAAACAAAACCATTGATATTTTTGATTTTCACGGCCGTGTAACGGGGCTAAAACACGCCCATCTGTTTAAGCCCTAACTTGTGTTTTATGCATTTAACCCTCTGCTCATTCTAAGCTGAACAGTCCAATGGGCGGTCCTATCAGTGATTGGCAGTTGCCTCTGTATATACAGTCATACACAGATATCTGTCAGTCACTGGTAGCTCCGCCCATTGGACCACTCAGCTTAGAATGTGCAGAGATATAAATGAATTAATTACAAGTTGTACTGAATCTTTCCCCATAAAACTATATATCAGTCTGCTCAGCTCCTCCTGCTCTATAACATCATGTCTGCAGTTTAGACACCATGTTCCAGCTGACAGGTTCCCTTTGAGAATATTTCTATCTACAGTAAAACAACTGCAAAAAACAGTCCTTGAGCTCCAACTGCCAGCTGCTAATTGTTTTGGCTAATGCTTAGTTATGCCTGTTGATCTGCTCAATGTTTCTCCAAGAACAGACAATTACTGCCACTGTGAGATTGTCCCTGTTATCACTTAGCTTTCCCAGACCCCTAAATGGAAAATCCGTCTAATTTAGAGAATATAGTACTTGCCCCTATATAACTATTTAGATCAGCAGACTGTTCATTGGCATTTGGAAAGATGGCATTAGATTAAGTGGTGGCCTGTGGGTGGTTTCACACATCTTTATGTGTATTTTTTGCCATTTTCCTCGCATCCAGATGCTACTGTAATGTTTATAGTGCATCAGTTTTCATTGATTTATGTAACTAGTCCCCCACTATATATAATTTGGCTAGTGTTACCTTGTTTGTTTATTCTTTTCTATCTTCAGTCCTTTACACTCGGGTCATGTGATCTCATTGTGCATGCTTGGGAATTACTTGACTTTCTCAATATTTCAATCACAATCCCTTTATGATGAAACTGCATTGACTGTACAGTGAAATCTTTTCATGGAAGGAACAGAAACTCTTATCACAGTTACTGCTTAGAAGCTCCTGTCCAACAGTTATGATGAATGAGACGATACTGGAGTTCATCCTCCTTGACCATATATTTATGGTCTTTAGTTTGTTTAGGTGAATATAAAAGGCAATGGCATTGTCGTCTTAGCAGGCAGAGATGGTACTGGCTCTAGCAGGTCATGTGATGCTGTGCTGATGCATCATGGGATTGGTAGCACAGCATAGAGGGAGATTTAAAACAATGGTGTCTGCTAAGTATCAGACAGGAGGCTGTACTGCATGGAATTGAATGCAATATACATAGATGTCCAGATTGTGAGAGACAATCAGATGAGGGGGGCAGGGATGGAAAATTGTGTTTTCACTTGAGTGGGTCTGTAAGACAGACTTAGTATTTAATTAAAGTAATAGTCACTTTGCAAAGAAATCTAATCCATTGAACTGGAAAGTGAGCTGACCAGCCCTGACTATATAGTTTTAACATAAATCATGATTGTAACAGAAAATGGCCGACAAGTATATTAGCAGTAGTGTAGGACAGACTGTTAAGCAGCTTGAGTACAGCATTTTCCCTTGGCCGCGGGTATACATCTGCAATAGATTGCAGCCCTGTGGCTAATGGCGGATGAGGTAAAGGTCCTTTTACACGGGACGAATGTCGGGCAAATGACGCCCGGCACTCCTCTCTGTGTTTCCTCGCTTCCGTGCTGCTGCATGGGAGCTAGCAGAGCAGGCTGGATCACGGAGCGGCCAGCAGGGGGCGGGGCAGTGCAGGAGATTTCTCTCCTCTCGTTCCCCGCCCCTCTCCATTGAGATAACACAGCGGCCGTTAGCAAGTTCCAGAGTATTGGGGAAGCACGGGAGAAGTCTTGGAGATGATTGTGGGAGGAGCAAACAACAGAGCATGGAGTTATTGAGATACTGGGTCAGGAATAAAAGGGACTGGCTATGGAGAGCAGGGCTGTACGTATAGTGCTGCAAAATTCCATCCAGGCCTGAGTACTGTTTTGGGGGATCAAAATATGATGGTATTTATAGTCCAAAGTACCTATTTTATTAACCCATTATTGGCGGGAGGAAGAATACCCTTTAAATTTTAAATAATCTGCTGGTAGGATTAAAAAAGTACCATCTGTTGGGCCAAGTGGAGACTTCATAGCAGTGTAATTCCATGACTAGAATTTTTTATGGTTTCGTTACTTCTTATGAAAATATGAGAAAGAAACTATGAAACTGGGGGTGTACAGCGGGGTCCCATAGCAGTCTGCGTTAGGGCAGCTTGAATATACTTGTGCATGAGCCTTTGTTTTTATGGCACCATGATTCTTAAATGTGCAGTTTTCCTCTACTGATGGCGCAGTATTACAGCTGGAATATAAATCCTCTCTATGCGTGCTGAATTTTAGTTTTCCTGCAATATGGCATAGTTGACAATTTCACTGGGATTAGAGATCATTCTCTGCCCTCGGTCTCCAGTCTCGCTGTGCGGCACCACTGCAGAGAAAACAGCCCATCTATCTTCACACTATTTTGTCTGACATTTTCCTAAATAAATGGCAACTGCAGCAATTATTCTCAATGTTTGTGTCATTCTAACTAGCGTATAATTAGCTACTCTTATCAAGGCCGATTAAAATGTGTGTCAATGCCAAGGTGAAATAATTATGCAATTGTTATAGTTTGGGTTTGGAAAACTTCTGCAAGGTCACTCTATGCTTTCACTGCGAGGCGCAGCAGTTTGTTTTCCGCTTGATAATGTTGTTAAAGAGGCATTTACACTTTAATGTGGTGGTTTTAAAGTGGGGGTTTCTTTCTTAAGAAATTATCCCATTGCTCCAGGATATCCAGTACTAGTTATCAGCAGCACACCATAACAACTGTAAACAGTGAGGCACTAATGCAAAGCCCAAAAGGATAGCGAACCAACAATCCACATGTAATCCAAAATGTAGAGATGAGGGCAGCAATCAGTTGGTGTAGTATGAAATCCAGGTTTATTCCTCTGCAACACAGAAAGACCAACGTTTCAACCCCCTTGGGGTCTTTGTCAAGGCGACACTAGGCGATGACTCGGGTACCCACGGCCTATCCGCAATGTCAATTCCACAGAAAAATAGAACTTGTGATTTAGAATCTGCTCTCAGAAATCGCAATCGTTATCCGCTCATCTGAGCAGATATGCGAATCTCCTATTTGTTTCAATGTGTGCAGAATACCGTGCATCATCCGCACAGGTGACGATTGTGGATTCCACAGTAGAAATCTGGTTGTGTGAGTCCAGCCTAAGAATGTGCACAGACTATGTCTGCTACATACTGTATTCAGGCTGTCAGACAGATACCGCTTATCCACCTACAGGTACAAAACTTATGTTTTAAAGTGTTAAGCATCATAACCTCATGTGTGTGTATATACAGGGTTATTATAAATGATCTTCCCGGTTTGAAAACCCTCATAACTCCCATTTAATGACACTCAGGTACATAAACTTGATATCAAAGGAAACAGAAACTCAAAACCTTTCATTTAGCAAATGAAACAGTAGGACGTCCTTGTTGTCCATGGCAGCCAATCACAGTGCAGCGCTCATTTCTCAAACTGCTGAGGTAAAATGAAACCTGCGCTGTGATTGGTTGCTATGGGCAGTAAGGACAGTCTTACTGTTAGACAGTTTTGCTAAATGAGGTCCAAGGCGTTTTCTTCTGCTGTAGTTGTCGCTAGGGGAATATCAGACCAAATGGCTGCCGGTGAAGACAGGAGAGTGTTTTGTGTCCTTGATTTTCATGTCTACCAGTCTGTTATTAGTGTGCAATGTCACTTCCAAAAAAGGTTAGGGTAAGACCCACCCATTGGGCATAAAATTCATAAGTGGGACTCCAATTTTAAGGAAAAAGGTTGCATCTGTAAGTGAAAATTATCCGTCCGTCCACCAGTAAGCGTGGAAACAGTGGAGCGTGTCTGTGCAGGTTTCACATGAAGTCCTCAAAAATCCACCGTCTGAGCAAGCAGAGAATTGGACATCCTGCAGCCGACTGTGTGGAAACATTCTTAGGGATTCCGTACCTGGACACTTTCATCTTCCAACAGGATGGGCACCCCCATAGTCACAATGAAGTCAGAAGTGGGCTCAATAGGCGACTACCAAACAGATGGATTGGCCATGCAGGTTATGACAATACTGAACTTCTTCCTTGTCTACAGGCTCGATGTGTATGGAGTGACAAAGGGGGCCACACTAATCATCACTGATGTGGAAAACATTTTCGATGTTCTGCAACAAAACTTTTTGAGTTACCAATTAATCAAATTTACGTATCAGAGTGTCATTAGATGTGAGTCAGGGTATATTTACATGTAGCGGTAATGCTACAAAATTTGGACAACAGAAAATTCCACTGTAATTTCCACAGCAGTTCTGAAATCAAACATAGGCCCCCTGCAGATGGCTGGGTCAGATCCCACTGCGAGAATCCTCACAGCGAGATGCGAGTCGTGCCCCTGCAGTAACCCCCGCAGCTCATCTCCTCTGGCGTCTCCTCCGCTCTGCCATGTGTCGGCTGCCGCCCAGCCAGTGCATGCGCAGAGTAGAGTGAGTGCGCACAGACATTCCGCGATTTGTTCTCCGCGTGTGTTTTCACACGGTTAAATTGCAGCTGTCTGCATAGGATTGCATTATCTAATGCAATCCTATGGCAGCGGGCATGGGCGGAAATTCTGCCGGAAATCCGGCCGCGGCATTTCTGCCTGTGCACAGGAGGCCTTAAACTTAAAATCCGCACCATTGGTTTTCAGAAGATACCATGCTCCCTCTCACCTCTGAAGCCTTTATGCATTCGGCGCTTCCTCCACCAGCGGTGCTGTGCTCACTACAGGCCGCCCGGTGTCAGGTTAAAGGCTGTGCTAGCAGAAGAATTTGGAGTTGAGTGGAGCGCTGTAGCTACAGATGGTGCAGATTTTGACTCTGTTTTAGATGCAGAATTTTCCACTGCGGACATTCCGTGCAGTTCCGCCACATGTAAACATACTCTTCTGGTCCAGAGCTGCATTTATAGTTCTGACTTAAGTGCAGAAGTCTCCCAGCATTCCCTGCTGTTCAACGTCTTCCTTGTCATCTTTACTTTTCAAATCTAGTCTTTCCATAATGAGCTGCAGTGTGGTCTGATGGGTGATAGGAATATAGCATTGTGGGAGCTCAACTGTGTATTTAGGCCGCCTGCAGACGGCCGGGTCAGATCCGGCAGCGAGAATTCTCGCCGCGGGACCCGACTCGAGCGCCTGCAAAGAGCAGCGCGTACTCCGCAGCTCCGGATCTTTCATGTGCCGGCTGCCGGGCAGCTGGCGCATGCGCAGACCGGAGCCTGCGGCCGGTGAGTGACGTTTCTGTGCGGAGCCCCGCACAGAAACAGAACATGCTGCGGTTTGTTTGCCGCGCGAGATTTCGCGCAGACAAACCGCAGCCGTCTGCCTAGGATTGCGTTTGCTAATGCAATCCTATGGCAGCTTCCAAGGGCAGAAATTCCGCCATCTGCAGGCAGCCTTAGGGTGAATACAGATGGCCAGATTGCATTCCGACTGTAAGGTCCTCACAGTGTGATGCGACCCTGTGCCTCTACAGTGACCTCCGACTTACCTGTCCGGCGTCTTTGCTCTGCTCTGCGGATGCGCCGGCTGGCACACAGCCGTACATGCGCAGTGCAGAGCCGGCACGTCAGAGATGATGCGGCAGTAAAATAGGACATGCCGCGATTCTGTTTCCACGTGGGGATTTCCGTGGTCAAAATCATGGCTGTCTGCATGGGATTGCATAAACCAATGCAATCCTATGGCAGCGTGCAACAGTGGAAATTCTGAGTGAAATCTCGCTGCAGAATTTCCGTCCATGTGCATTCAGCCTTATACAGATATAGCAAATATTAACTTGACATTTAACGTGATAACTGAAGTTGATTTACAGCCTTGTAGTACATTGTAGTTATCATGATGCGCCATCTGTACTGATATGTAGCAGTATAATGACATTATACCCTTGAAGGGTTAATATATGGGAAAGACAAAAATCAACAACGCAGTTTATGTCTTTCAGTTAATTAAAGAAACTAAACAGAGTATTGAAAAAGTCCATAAAAGTGTACTTGTAGTAAAAAATTCCACCCCTAGTAGTCTGTTTCAGATTACCCGAGTCTTCTTCACAAGGCCAAATTGGCACGGAAGGTGGCAGCTCTCAAACAGCAATTTCCCCCTTCCTCACATTGCCACATTAATCAGAACCTCTTTAACAGCTTGATAGAAGAGGAAAAGAAAACCTAAAGGACTTATTTTTACTGGCGATTTTTCTTTTCCAGGGGTAAATGCTCTTTAACCTTTTCATTACTGAACACGTTTGCAGGTGCTTTATGAACGGGCAGATATACCTTAGCAGTCAGCAATTGTAAGAGGAAAAGCTGACCTGCCAGTAATCACTGCAGACTACGGCGGAGGAAATGGTTATTGTATGAGAAGCGAGCATCTGCTAGTTGACTGATAAGCCTTTTCCTTACAGAGTTCGCACATGTGCTTTTCCATTGTGCACACCTGGACACGGCTTGACTTTCATAGTGTACATAGAGCGCGTTACGTCACATAGGGCAGGACTTACCCAACAACACTTCTGCAAATGTCTATGTTGCTAAGTCATTGTTGGGTCAACTGTATAGCAAGTGCAAATTGAAAGCAGAAAGAAATCTCTTTGGCGCCCTCATCTGGTAAATATTGGAATTGCCAGAATAATGAGTGTATTTATGATAGTCATTCTTTATTGCGGATGCTGAAAAATGTAATTGCAATAATGCATTGCTGCTACCTGATGCATAGGTGAATAGTTGTAAATACTGTGTTTGGTACTTCAGGACAATAATTTTATATTTTCTTTTTTTTTTCAGACTTTCTCTTCATAAATCCAGCTCTGAAGAAAGCTCTGTAGGTCAGTATTAATGGGTTGCAGCATCACAATAGGTTTGAAGAGTATACATACAAAGTTAGGTTTGAACGTCTGATGTTCTATGGAGGAATTATCTGGGTTGAGTGAAATAATAAATAAAATAAATCTTGGTATTTGTATAGCGCCAACTTATTCCGCAGCGCTTTCACGTAATTTATTTATTACCCCCCAGCAAGCTGGGTACTCATTTTACCAACCTCAGAAGGATGGAAGGCTGAGTCGACCTTGAGCCGGCTACCTGAACCATGCGGGCATTGAACTCAATAGTGTTAAGCATATTCTGCTAAAGAGTTTGCCTGCTACGGTATTCAGCTTTTCCAAAATGACATTTGAAGGAATTAATGTCTATGATTCTGCTAGAACTGCTGATGGTTATATAATCAAAATCATAAGAAGGAATGTAAAAAAGATTCAGTTGTCTGATTTGCAAGGGTATGTCTAGACTTGGAATGGCTTTTAATGATTTTCTTCTATTATTTTTATTACATTTAGGTAAAGTTGACTGGAAGAAGAAAAATAAATATTTTTGGCAAAATTTCCGGAAAAGCCAAAAGGGAATAATGAGACAAACGTCAAAAGGTAATGATTAGCAGTCAATAACAGAACAACATTTATTCTCCATTTGTCATATTAGATTTCATTATAAAAAGACAGGCTCCCTGAGAACACTACAGCAGCTGGTAGGTAGGGCTCCACCAGCTTCATCTTTTTTTGCAGGTATTGAATAAGGGTGTAACCATGTAGCCCAATAGTAAAAATTTAGAATGGGCTTCCCTCCATCTGGACGTGAAAGCTATCATTATTTTGATCTCCACATTTGCTTTCCATCATCCATCAGTAACTGCAGCTTAACTCAACTTTTCCTGGGTGCCCCATGCTTGTTTCCATGCTTCCTAGTTTCTTGATGACATGTGACGGCTGCAACCAATCAGTGGCTGTAAAAAGTCATCACCGTGGTCAGTGATTGGATTGCAGCAGTCACATGTCCATGTAAACAGGGATCAGCAAGTACAGAAAGCAGCAGGTAACCCTGGGAATCATCAAATAAGGAACGGTGGGGAACAAATAAGGTGAGTATTGCTTCTTTTCTTATTTTAAAGAATTCTAAGGATTTAAAATATTACAGGAGCAGACAACTCCTTTAATTACTGACTGCAAGATCTTAATAATAACTCTTCCCTTTTACATGGGCCAATGATTGCGAATGACCATTTGTTAATCTGATCACTGCTACGTGTGATGGTGCCAGCAATCAACAGCAGCAAAAATCATCATTGGCAGCATATCACCCCATGCAAATAGGGGATTATGCAGCTAACAATGATGAAATAGTACAGGGAATGATGGATCAAATTATCAGTCTGCATGGCCCTGTGTGAAGGTCATTTAAATGGGTGCCAATATTGTTGGTTGGCGCTCATCATCTGACACAATAAACACACTTCAGGTTTTGGATCACTTAAAGCGTCAAGGAAACTGACTATATAAAGTTTAAAGCTTTATTCTAAAAAGGGCTAGCAGTGCTTAGGTTAAAAAAATATATAAAAATGTTAAGAAGCACATACATGCACACAAAACAGTATGAAAATAAAAATGAATATAATAATAGAAAACACCAGTCTATGAAGCTGTTCCAAATAGTCCTGGAGCGAGGAGCATGCGGAAAGGTGGACAGGCCTGTACTTAGATGCAACTCCTGGGTCTGACCATTTGGGGAGGGGGCACTCTTATTTTTAAAGCCTCCTTTGAGTCACACGTCCGACGTCCCATTGTGACATCACCTAAGGAGCTCAAAGGGGAGGAACCCCGTTGAGGCTTGTTGTACCTTTCGGTCAGCAAATGACAGGTAAGAGAGGTACCGCTCCCAGTCGCGTCCATCGGACTTGACCAAAATCTTAAGCATCTGGTAAATCCTGTGTGAGAAAATATGGCTATCAGAGCGTCGGCCACCTTCTTGGCCCTGTTGGAGGACAGTACCCAGGCCTCAAGATACTGGGTGCATAGTCAACTATAGCAAATAATCGGCAATAATTGGCAAAGGAACTGAGGGGGCTTTGGTGCTGGACCCCGATTTTCCCATCCTTTGGCATGCCACACATGACCAACAGTAGTTGGCTATGTCTGTACCCATCTTAGGCCAGTAGAAATGTTGGGCTAGCCGGGCTTTAGTCAGCAGGATTTCACGGGCTATCTTAATAATAACTCTTCCCTAAACTGGTAGGGCACTACCATTTACTTCTCTTTCAGCCATTTCTGCTAGGGGTTACACGGGATAGTTTCCTGGTATTACCTCCCTTGTTCCTAGAAGAATATCTGCTTGTTGGACTTCAAGGGTTTTTTTCCCACAAGGTTCCTGAACTTCCCCAGGCTGGCATCTGTATGCGCAGTAGCCTGAAATTCCTGGTTGGGTGTAGCCAGAAGGAAAAATAAGATCAGGACCCCACTCGGCTTCTCCGGGACCTGCTCTGGGCCGTCATTGGTCTTGCCTCCTTTGATGGGAGGGCAAGTGTCCGGAAGACAGAGGGATTCTTGCGTTCCATGCACTTTTGCTGCAGGCGACAGCTAGTATGCTAGTTGGACCCTTGGGAGACACAACCATTCCCTTTCAGCCTGGCATATTTCTGGACCAATGCTGATCACTGGTTTGCCTCCACCTGTTGCTTCGTACCATGTGGTAGTATGTACAGGTTTTTCAGGAGTACAACCCACATCATCAGCACATCTTGCATTAGTATCAGCACCAATACCAGAGGCATTGGAGGATCCTTTGTGATACCACACATGGGTCACCGAGCTCCACCATGTCACAGGTTGCATTAGCATTATCAGATAATATCAGATGTTTAAAAGGTTCAGTGAGCTGAAGAGGGGTGACCACAACATTATCACTATCATCGCTACGCCCTCCACAAGATTACAGACCACAATAACATCATTATCAACAGCAACAGTGTTATTACACAGTGCACTAGATCTTGGGGGAATTATGTCATCTACCACATACTGTGGCACTAACCATCTCAGATCTGTTCCCAATATGACATTTGTGGGAATGTCCTTAAACCCCTCCCAGCTCCTTCAGCCCCTCCCTGCATTCCAGTCCAGGTAGACACAGGTCGTTGGCAGAGTAGGGTTGGTATTCCCAATTCCCGTAATGGTCAGGGTCTTTCCGGAAGTTATATCCTTGGAGGACACAAGTTCAGGGCATGATGACTAATTTCTTCATCCTCAATCACATACAAAACAACTGGAATTGACATGGGGGGCTTAGGAGAACGAGCATTCCTCTTCTTCTTGGGGCATGTGAGACTGAGGGGACCCACTTTGTTACAAGTGAAACATCTGCGGGAATCCACAGTAGACTTGGAAGGGAGAGAGCAGGCCACCTCCGAGGGTCTGTTGGCAGGGGGAGAAGAGTTGTAAGAGTTATTGTTCGGCTTACCCTGCTTTAAGGGGGTAGGGTGCTCCAACTAGACCTGTCGTGCTGCAACCTCTCATTTTCCGCAACACTTTGCAGCCTATTGCAATTGGAGAATGAGCTGCAGGCGCAGATTAATGTCCTCTGTGCCCAACTGTTGTAGGACCCTCTATATAGACAAGTCTACATACTCCTGTGAGGGGGTGCTGCCTGTATCTCCTGGGGAGGTTGTTCTGGGATCAGCATCCACTGCTTTCTGCACTGGTCTCTCCTGGGCACTACTGGTGCTCTGCACGGATCCCAGGGAGCGCTACTCTGCATTGTGCTCCACTAGCAAGCAAACCATTTCTTTCTTTGTCTTGTCCACTGAGTCAAGGTCACTCTGTGCAGAGAGAGTAGCCAGAGCCTGCTTGCTCAGTTTCCTGAACATGGCTGCCATCTTTATAACCACTTGTCAAACAAAACATAGGACCGAAAAAAACAAAAAGAAGGGGAAGGGACTGTCTTGGAGTAGTACATGTCCTGACACAAATGAGCACCAACTTAGTCCTCGTAAAGCTGCAGTAATTCTTGCAAGGAAACTGACAGATTTTTAATGTGATGAATAATTACTTAAACCTGGCACTAACTCTTTAAAAATCCCACCGATTACCACCAATTGTCATGTAAACAAGGTTTACAGGTCTGACAGTCACCAACCTGTGACGTATGGCACCCAGGGGGTTGACCGCAGGGTTGACTTATTTCCAGGTCTGCAGAACCTCCACTCGTGCAAGATGGTACCTAAGTTTCAATCTGCACAGCCTAGCATGCCCCAACACACGTTGCTGCCATCACTGACCATTTCTGACAGGTATTTCAGCCCCCTTGCTTCCCACCTGCCGGCACACAACACATTTCAGGGTTATGGATTGCTTGAAGCGTCAAGGAAACTGACTAAATGAAGTTTTAAAGCTTTATTCTAAAAAGGGTTAGTGCTTAGATTAAAAATATACAAAAGGAGATATTTACAAAAGGGTAAGAAGCATACAAGTACACACAAAGCAGTACGTAAGCAAAAAAGAATAAAATAATAGAAAATACTAGTCTATGAAGATGCTCCAAATAGTCCTGGGGCGAAGGGCACGCGGAAAGGAGGACAGGCACACATTTATTCAGTCACACAGCGATGGGAGTGAACGTACTGCATCTGTGGTACACTCGCAGTTTCAAAAATATACCTGCTGTTGAGCGTGAACCTTTGAATGACGATTATAGAATTTTTTCTTTGTCCCATCTTAATGGAGAGCAGTCAGCAGGTCTGGGGGATGTGTATTGGAGGGACAGGTTGACAATATGATCTCAGCCAAATGGCAAATTTCATTATCATTACAACAAAGGGCTTCCTTGCTAGTTCCAAAAAGAGCAAAGGCCTCTCTGTTACAGGTGTGAAAGGCAGTTGAATGAAAATTGATAGGCTCTGCTTGGCAGGAAATACACTTGACCATCTGCCTAGATCCACTCAACTTTCCCCAGACCAGAAAGGTGGCAGATTGACACGCAAAAATGGATAGCAATCTACCAGCATCATTTCTTCATTATTGATGAGTACTGACCAACATGCTCATTGTCGGTCACAGGCTCATGTAAAACTACTCTTAGATGGAAGTAGGTTGAACAGTCATTGAATGAATTATTATTTGGTGAACAATCATTTCGCCAACACATTTAAATCTATAGTGGTTATTAGGCCCTGTTCACTCGGGTGACACAGCATAGCCGCAAGAAAATCGCAGCGATATCGCATAGCTGGTCCATGTGATATCGCTGCGGTTTCTCGCGGTGATACCATGACTTTGTAGCACCACATGCTTGGATTTCCGGGGGAGGGGCAGCTTGAAATATAAACTGTACCCCGAAAATAAGCCGTAGCTGAAGAGAAAAGCCTTAGTGAGGCTCCCCTGCAGCTTCCTGCCAGTCCCCGACACTGGTTTTCTTCTTGTCTTCTGGCTGGGGATTGAAATTCCACTGTCAAAACTATAATCTAAGCCATAGCTGCAGAGAAAAATTTTAAAAAGTATACATCACCTTAGAAGCGCTGTCAGCCCGGCCGCGTCTTCTCCCCAGGTTCTGGCACTGTTTCTTTTCATCATCTTCTGGCCGGGGATGTAAAAATCCCCACCTTCTGGAAGCGCTGGCTGTGATTGGCTGACACTTAGCCAATCACAGTCAGCACTTGATGAATGGTTGTGATTGGTTCATTGAGGAATTTCTACTGTCAAGGTTGCATTGCACTGCATGAAAATCACGTTTTCGTGCGATGTGACAGAAAGGAAGGCTCCATAGGTACACATGGGCTATACAACCTCACGAGTCGCGGGCATATCGCCAGACCTGCAAGGTTTTTGTTTCGGGTTTTTGCATCCTACAAATCATCGCATGTATGAAGTAACCCATAGGGAAGCATGGGCTTCACATACATGCCATTTGTAGTATTGTAGCAATGCAACAAAATCACGTGACTCTGTCGCCCGTGTGAACAAGGCCTTAATCATTCAAATTTGTCATACATGTTCACTGACAACGGGCAAGGATGAATAATGTTCCGTCTGGCTCCCCTGCACTGCTGTCCAGCACTTTCAGCAGGCGGGGATTTAAAAGGGCCGTACTGATTGGCTGAGCGCTCAGCCAATTACAGGCAGCGCTTAGCTATTCATTGATGAATTATATTTCAAGCCCTACCCCGAAAATCATGCTGCGGGGGTTGCCTAAAAACCTTTGCTTTCAATGGGGCCGGCAGCAGCAGCACCGACCCGCGATATACTCCCTATGTTTTCAATGGGGCTAGCGCTGCAGCCGCTGGCCCCATTGGAAACACTGAGCCATATCACAGATTTGTTCTCTGAGATGTGAAGCTCTGCTGAAACATCGCAAATGAAAATCATTGGTTTCATAATCATCGCAAGTGGGTGTCCACCCTTATTTGTGTATTTTACACACGCAAAAACGAAATCAAGCAGGGAATGTCAGAAGTTGCCCAACCCCCTGGAAAAGCCCTTCTAGGGCTCACATGACCGCTTAGGCACCATTTTTCTGTGTTTCCTGTGTTAGTGAGGTTGTGCTCTGAGGACCGTGTCGTCACTAGAGGATGAGTCTCTCTTGGCTCAGCCTGTTTTTTCCCACTTTTGCACAACCATGGCCGATGCATCAGAGCAATGGGTCTGCCCATATCAAAAGTAGCCATGGTATTATAATGGCCTCCAGCATCCACAGACTATAGCTTGAACACACCCATAACCCATAGAGAAGAATAGGGCTCTTGCACGCGTAATACGTGGAAAGATAGAACATATTGCATTCTTTTTTTACGTGCGTTACCTACGCAAGTGTGAGTGGAAGCAGTTTACTATCGTTGACGCAAGTTTGCGCATATTACACCCACACACATTGTGTGCATAATACACAATGAAAATACGTTCGTGTGAGCCCAGTCTTACTATGTGTCTTTTTCCGAAGCATTCTTTTGGTTTATTTTTTGCCTTATTCACATAGTGAAAATGTAGATTTTTATTGATGTATTGTTGCAATTTCTTGCTTCAGCTGCAATCCTGTGAACCACAATTGGGTATTAGTGCAATATGTCGACACTGGAAGCTAGGGGTTGTCCGGCTGAGGTAGAGGTAACGCCCTGGTCACGCCCCAAGCTGCCGATTGGCTAAATTGCAGGCTCCTGCTTTTTGCTGCTGGCACTCTGGACCGTCTCCACAAGCACAAACACGGGAATGATAGCACTCAGGCTCCTGCTCTCTGGTGCTGTCCCGTCTCTAGTGACAGCCGGCCTTGACTCCTCAGTTCTGTTACTTGCAGGCTCATGCAGGCTCCTTCTGTCTGGTGCTGTCCTGTGTTCAGTGAAGTCCGGCCCCTCAGTGCTGTTACTTGCCAGCTCATGCAGGCTCCTACTGTCTGGTGATGTCCCGTGTTCAGTGACAGCCGGCCCTGGCCCCTTAGTGCCCTTACTTGCCGACTCATGCAGGCTCCTGCTCTCTGGTGCTGTCCCAAGTTCAGTTATAGCCGGCCCTGGCCCCTTAGTGCCCTTACTTGCTGACTCATGCAGGCTCCTGCTCTCTGGTGCTGTCCCGAGTTCAGTTATAGTCAGCCCTGGCCCCTCAGCGCCGTTAATTGCCGTCTTATGCAGGCTCCTGCTCCGTGGAGCAGTCCCGTGTTTAGTGACAGCCAGCCCCGGCCGCTCAGCGCCATTACTTGCCGTCTCATGCAGGCTGCTGCACTCTGGTGCTGTCCCATGTTCAGTGATGGCCGGCCTAGGCCCCTCAGCGCTGTTACTTGCCGGCTCATACAGGCTGCTGCTCTCTGGTGCTGTTCCGTGTTCAGTGACGGCCGGCCCAGGCCCCTCAGTGCTGTTACTTGCTGGCTCATACAGGCTGCTGCTCTCTGGTGCTGTTCCGTGTTCAGTGACAGCCGGCCCAGGCCGCTCAGTGCTGTTACTTGCCGGCTCATGCAGGCTGCTGCTCTCTGGTGCTGTCTCGTGTTCAGTGATGGCCGGCCCAGGCCGCTCAGTGCTGTTACTTGCCGGCTCATGCAGGCTGCTGCTCTCTGGTGCTGTCTCGTGTTCAGTGATGGCCGGCCCAGGCCCCTCAGCGCTGTTATTGCCAGCTCATGCAGGCTGCTGCTCTCTGGTGCTGTCCCGTGTTCAGTAACAGCGGGCCCCGGCCCCTTAGCGTTGTTACTTGCCGGCTCATACAGGCTGTTGCTCTCTAGTGCTGTCCTATGTTCAGTGACAGCAGGCCCAGGCCCCTCAGCGCTGTTACTTGCCGGCTTATGCAGGCTCCTACTGTCTGGTGCTGTCCCATGTTCATTGACAGCCGGCCCCAGCCCCTCAGCGCCATTACTTGCCGGCTCTTGAAGGCTTCTGCTCTGTGGTGGTGCTGTCCCGTCCCCTCAGTGCTTTAACTTGGCACCTCGTGCTCTTTACTGCTGGCCCTCTCTGCCTTCTCCACCAGGAGGATTGCACTCACAGCACCCGACTGATGGGCAGCCTCACCCCCTCAGTGCCTGGTACGCACGGCCGTCTTCAGGTGGTGGAGGATAGCCAATAGTCAGCTGGGGGTGTGACCTGGACGTTAACTCTATCTGAGCCCGGCCAACTCCAAGCTTCTGGTGGAGACATATTGCACTAATACCCCTCCATTTGTATGGAGTTTGTTTGTTAACTAGTCACAGTCTATGAACGTGGTGTGTGCACTGAAGTCTATGTATACAGCCCATCCCTAGATGTTGCTGTACTAATGAAAACAACATTTGAGGCATTAAATAAATGATGAGGTTTCATAAGAGCATATTCTTTAGAGAACGTCCTTTGTTAGTCTTAAGTTTGTAACTTAAGTATCCTTGTGTGTGCTGTTGAAAGATGAGCAGATGTGATGATCACAAGCTTGTAGACTACCACAGACATAAAGGCGAATGTATGCCGCTAGCTACGTCACTATAGGGAGGGTTTGTTTGTGACTTTTCTTGCATGTGGGGTTATACTAAGATCCTGACAACTTTGCTAATGCCTTTCTTGAAGACGTAGCAGTTGGAGAGCAACGGAACAATACAGCCCATTATTCTGTGCCGTGTCCCAGCAGGCCCCCAGAATGCAATCCTGCACATCTACATAATGAAATGTTAGTGCCGCACTGGAGTTCTTGGTCTTCATAGCTTCCACTTTCTCTGCTATCGGCAGTTTTATCCTTGTTTCCTTTTGACTTACTTTATGTTTAGCAAGAATTCATATTCCAAGTATATAAGTTTCTGCTCAGGCATTTCCTTTTGCAGATGAAGGCTGTTTTGCTTGATTGAATCTCTTCTCCAGCAGAGGGAAACAATGCTCAGTAAAATCATTATGAGCCTATGAAAGCGAAGACAAAGTTTGCACTGTGTACAGGGAAAAGACATAGAAGGGATAATGTTCTAACATCTAGGCCACACAGTATGTATTGTTAAAGGGGAGACACAGCCGGTCCCCTAATATATATCCCATTTAAAGAAATGTTCCCACTATATGAAATCAAGGCATGCCACTTAAGTATGCCATCAATACGTAATGGATGACCCTTACCGATTCTTAAAAAGAAATGAAGTGACTGCAGCTATAGTTATGCACTGCGACTTCCTTTCCTTCACAACAACATTCCCAGCCGCCGTTTTTGGGGAACTACACCTGATCCACATTTGAATGGAGTTGTGGTTGAGTTACTTGCATTCATGTGGCTAGGAGCACCAATGTGCTGGAGCATTGCCCAAAGGACTTACTTTCCTTTCTCTTAGGCCTCAATCACAGGATCATTTTTACGCTGCTATTTAGCCGCAATAAAACGTTGTCCGAAAATCACGGCCATGTGAAGAATTAGATTCCAATGCATTCATTCACATAGGCGATTTTCGGGCACGTGTAAAAATCGCACCGTTAGAACGTCAAATCGGCAACCATTTTTGGTCGACGATTTTTTTCACGCTGCGTCAAAAGATAGGTCTTGACCTATCTTTTGATGAAAAACACTGGAGGCTCCCATAGACTTTAGCGAGTGGGAGGGAGTTTACCTTTGTCCGGCACTCGGGAAAAAGAAGACAACTGGGCCTATTTAAGCACTAGTAGTCATTACGAGGATTTCTGCCGACTGTTCTTCATCGATGCGATTTTTGCCCGTGAAACATGTGTCCACCCCCCCCCCCCATCCCTGTGAATGAGGCCTTATTGGGATTATTACTGTATATACTCGAGTATAAGCCTAGTTTTTCAGCACATTTTTTTGCGCTGTAAAAGCTCCCCTCGGCTTATACTCAAGTCAGGAAAGGCTTAAAAAGAAAAAAACTCCATACTCGCCTCCCAGCAGAAGTCTGTGTCTCTGGCGGCGATGCGGCAGGCTGTTTGAATTCTCTCCGCTGTCATCCCCCACCGTCCTCTTTGCTCGGCTTAGTCATCCCCCACCGTCAGCGCTGTGTAAGTAAGAGCTGTGATTGGATCGAGCGTCAGCCACAGCTCGATCATTTACAGCCAATCAGGCTGCTTTAGAATTCTCTCCGCTATCATCCCCCACCGTCCTCTTTGCTCTACTCTGTCATCCCCTGCCGTCAGCGCTGTGTAAGTAAGAGCTGTTAAGTAAGAGCCGGTGCTCGATCATTTACAGCCAATCAAGCTGCTTTCGAATTCTCCCCGCTGTCATCTCCCTGCTTGGCTTTCAAATCCCGTGCCGTCAGTGCTGTGTAAGTAAGCGCTGTGATTGGATCGAGCGCCAGCTGTGGTTGGTTGGCGCTCAATCCAATCACAGCGCTTACTTACACAGCACTGACAGAGCCAAGCAGAGAGGACGGCAGGGGATGACAGCAGGGAGAATTCAAGCAGCTTGTCGCACAGAAACAGACGCCGGCTGGGAGGTGAATATGGAGGTTTTTTTTACCTACTATATACTCGGGTATAGCTCGGCTTATACTCGAGTCAATAAGTTTTCCCAGTTTTTTGTGGTAAAACTTATTGTCTCGGCTTATACTCGGGTCGGCTTATACTCGAGTATATACGGTATGCTTGTTTTTTTCAGCAGAATTTCCTATTTTAGATTCTTATCATGCAGCCTTTGGTATCTTTGGTTATATTTGATTTGAGAAATTTGTATATGCAGATGCACCTATTAACTTTTAAAGGGGACATTTATTTGGGTAACTAATATAACAGTTAAAGCAGTTGTTCACAAGGATCGCTGAGACAAAAGAGGATTTGGGGAATTAATAGAGGGATTTAAAAAGCACAAACAAAGCATTGGATGACATACTCTACTTAATAGAAGGCAGTTTAACTGACTTGTCATTATTAGCAGTTCATTTATATGCTGTGCCTTCCAAGCTGGAGAGATGCTGGAATTAATACATTCTCTTTTTTTTCATCTAGGGGAGGATGTTGGTTATGTGGCCAGTGAGATCACAATGAGTGATGAAGAACGAATTCAACTTATGATGATGGTGAAGGAAAAAATGATCACCATTGAGGAAGCGCTGGCAAGGGTAGGATTTTGAGTTCATTTATTAACAAAAGTGTTCAGCTGTGTCCACAAAGCACTTTGGATCCTTTACTATATAAATGTCACTACCAGGGCATTAAAAATTCATTTTATACTATAATCTGAATACCTTAAAGGGTTGTGCAGTTGAAAACTATTGATGGTCTATATCCTCAGAACAGATCATCAATAGAATGTCAGCATGGGGCTGTTTTTCTAGGACCCCCACCAATCAGCTGTCCTCCAGGCTGGTGTGCTCTTGCACTGAACTGATTTCTACAGGAAGTAGACAGCTCAATTCTTATTGCAGTGGCCAGGCTTGGTATTGCAGTACAAGTTCTCATTGAAATAAATGGGAACTTGGTTGCACTACCAAGCCTGGCCACTGCAGTAAGAACAGAGCTGTCTGCTTCCTGCAGAAATCAGCTCAGTGCATAAATATACTAGCTCAACAAGCAACTGATCAGCAGGTATCCCATGCAATGGATCCCCTCTAATCTACTATTGATGACCTGTCCTGCGGATAGGCCATCAATTGTTTACAACTCGTTTAGGTTATATGTTAAGAAGTTACCTTATGTGATAAAAGTGGTTGTCCGACTTATTCAGTTTTTATTTAAAGAGGCACCCCCTGTGTAAAAGTAAGGAACAAGCTAATACTTACCTCTCCTGGCTCCCCACTGTACAGCACCACAGCTCTGGGTCTCCATCGTGACATACTGTTTACCGGCTGCAGCAGCCTGAGCTCTATCATTGGCTGCTGCAGCCTGCAATCATTATGTTAGAGAGGAGACTTGGAGTTATAGTGTTGGATATAGCAGGGAATCAGGAGAGGTAAGCTTGTTTGTTACTTTTACACAGGGGATCTTCTTTAAATAAAAATTAAATAAATCAGAAAACCCTTCAAGGTTTATTTTTCATATGTATGCTAAAATATAGAGCTACAATATACAATTACATTTTTTTATGGGAAGGTAAAATGTTTGATCTGCTATTGATACTGCTGCCCCCCTGTATACATATAGTACACTTTAGACTGAATCTGCCGCTTTACCTGCAGGGGAGAGAAGGATGGAGCAGTTAGATTTCAACATTTGTGATCCTTTTGTTCTCTAGGTGATAAGCCGCTGCCAGAGGTATCAATCAACACACATGCATGTGTATGGTGGGTTTGTAGACATAGCTGTTGGCCAAATGAGTGTTCAGTCGACAGGTATCTAAAATGTAAGGCAGCTAAGAGATAATGAATAACTAAAGACAGACATAACAGATCACAGATAAGTTCATTTACAGTACTGAACCAAGGACTTTAGCATCATATTTCTGCTTTAGGCTTTGGTCACACTCGATTTGTCTTTTTTGTTTATAACGGAAAACCTAGAACAAAGCCAGATCAGATACACGACCCATACCATCAGTACCCTATGGACCCCATCAACTTTTTGTGGGGTGTGTCGGGTTTGATCATGATGCCTGTTGTTCTGTGCTCATAAGAATCTGTGATGGAGTATATGATGAAAATGTAATAAAGACAGTGTCATAGTGACCAATGAGATTTATATGGCTGGATCATTATAGCCAGAACATAGTGGGGTTCATGTATGAAAACTAGGGCAAACAAGAACCAGGATTGTGCCCCATAGCTACCAAACTCTTCATGCCTGGCATCCACATTTAGTATACTTATAAAAGATTAAAAGTACCGAAGGAATATCTATACTATATATGTACAGTATATACAGTTTCAAGAAAAAGTAAGTGAACTTACTTTAGAAATGCTTGGATTTCTGCATTGATTACATAGGTTACATTCTGCATTGGTCTTATTGTTATTTCAGTCACAATTATAGACAAAAACGGAACTCCATAGTACAGACAGCTTCCTATGGGAGTAACAGGAATTTTGGTACTTTGTGTTGTTGTGATGATGGCTCAGAAATAGTTAAAGCCGGTCAATAATGTTGCTGCATGGTCCAATAGAACACCAGTGCCTCTGTGACAAAATGTGCAGAAGACCGGACAAGAGCAACAAAGAGAACTGTGCTGCTTGACAGGAGAGACACAGCAAGAAGAAAGAAACCTAGCGGGTGGTTTTCAGGATTCATTGGTGAAGGCTACGTGTTTCGACATTGGAATGGCACCTTCCTGAATATTCATAAAGAGATCTCTATATATGCTGTGGTCATGCAAACACACAGACCTGGTATAGCAGTTAGTAAAGATTAGTCCATTAGGAATTATACTGCTTGAGCTACAGCAAACTGGAAACAAATATAATGCCTACAACATAAAGTCAAGTGTACCTAGCAGGGCAGGTAAATATAACATCACAAGAGGCAGAGATTGTATACACACTGACTGCAGACCTGAGAGCTGTGTGAACGCAAGGAAGGGCCTGTGAAAATTGCCTCTCCCCCACAGCTAAGAAGACGTCCAAACGTTGTAGGTCCTAATTGCCAGAGAAGCTGAATATCTAACAACAAGCAGTGGATTCCGGAGGGGCTGCACTTCTAACTTGTTTTACAGCGGTAAAGTAAAAAAGAAAAAAATCAATGAGAGTATATTATAGAATTGATGAGACACACAGGCTATTAGATGAGCACAGGTTGTCTGAAAAGTTAGTGCCCTCTTAATGTAAACCCTTTTTGCCAATTAGCTGTTGGAGAAGTCATTAACACAGTGGTTCACTTACGTGTTCTCACTGCAACGTGGATGCTTACTCATTGTGCTCCATAACAGACGTGATAGATACAAGTGTTTGTGTGTTATTAGTTTAGTTACATTGTGTTTGCCTTTAGTTGTGACTTAGATAACTATTAGACCACATTTTTTTAATAGACGCAGAAATCCAGGTATTTACAAAGAGTTCACTTAATTTTTTCTCACATCTATATATCCATATAGAGATTATAATTTGTGTGAACTAGGATATATGAAGATTTGCATATACATGTCATATACATAGCATTACCGAAAGTCCTCACAAACTCTACATGCACTTTCGCAGCCTGGTTTCCGCTCAGTAGAACAGTCACACTGAATGTTGATGTTAGTTTTTATTGAACCCACAAATCTTCAGTTCCCTAATATGGGGTTAAGCGGTTTTGTGATATGAGCCTATGGAACTTTTGTGAGCTCAGTGAATTAAAGCATTATTATAAAGCCAGTACCTTTTTATTGTTTGATTCAAGCTGTTAATTTTAAGCACTTTGGCTAAATTAATGAGAACAAGTAAAAACTAGTCGCAGTAATTCTCTAGGTAGTACTTTACACAGCTGCCATTTTCAGCAGGTAACTCCCCTTTTTTACATGCTTGCTGCATTCACTATACCTGTGGTCTCTAACCTGTCACTTGGCTACAAAAAGGTAATCCCATGTATGTCCTGACAGATATATGCTGGGATTTGTAGTTTTACAGCAGCTGGGAACCACAGCACCAGACAGCACCGATGTCTTCTTCCAGACTTTCCCCAATTAGGGGAGCATTAGGTTGGAATACTCTTTGACCCGCCATAGTGATGCTATAGAGATGGGTACATCCAGTCCTGAGGTCATTATCAGCCCTGACATAAGCTTTATATTGGCTGTCACTTTAGTGATTTGTGACTGATTTCTGTGTGGGTGAATCTTCATCAATCATACCCATTAATGTGGTACATATCTTTATATTTTCTTGTATGCCTTGTGACAATAATTCTGGTGTATGACAAAAGGGTAACTCATTATTATAATGCTCAAAATAACTCATTTTCATTTAGAAAAGAGTTTTTTTATTTTTTTTATTTATTTTCACTACTGCATTGACTTAATGACTCCATTGACCGTTCATGTAAAGGCTCCACACCTCATAGCATTTTATATTCCATTTATTCCTATGCTATTTGGATATTTGCCAGTAAGTCCCACTTCCTGCTTCTTAACCTCACTTACCTGTGCATCTTAACCTCCCTTCTTGGTTTAGCTATGACCATTTCAAGGATAGAAGGGGTTGAAAGAATTCTTCCAAACTGTTGCTGGAAATGTCGCGCTCCTGCTATTACCTTGTACAATGTCATTGTCTTCCTCTTTTCAGCTGAAGGAGTATGAGTCGCAGAATAAGACACAAGGGTCCCAAGATTCAGCAGATTGGGCTGATGGGTCATATCAACCCTGTGACGAGTCTTCCAATTGTAATGTGAGTGTATTGGCTGCTTGTACGCATTGCATCGCTGACAATTGTCTGGTATGATGTCAATAGTTACACTACAGTTACATGTCATAAACCTAGAACATTTAGTTACCATCAATTAGTTTCTTGACACAGTTTCAACATTTGTAATTCTTTGGTAGATTTTTCATAGAAACAGAATAGAAGGTAAAACATAGATTTTGGCCCAGACATGTATTCTCCCATCAAGATCACTTGTGGAGTAATACAGGGGTTTCCACAACAGGATATGCTGTAAGTGGTTGACAGAACTGGGGTCAGAACTCTAGAACACACAGCTAATAGGAGAATGAGTCTCTTACTGCACACTGAGGCAGCCGCCGTCAGGCAAAGACTAAATGGACAGGTGCCCATGCCTGTATTCAGGCATGGGCAATGTATTCAGCTTTTCATTGAAGTCTGTAGGTGTTAGGCTGAATTTATACGGAAAGTTTGGCTGCAACCAGAAATCACAGGATTTTTTTGTGATCCGCAGATCTCGGATGCAGCAACTTTATTAGATTGTGAGATCACAGGACTACACTGTGATCTTTAGGCGCATGACCAGTGTTGTAGCCAAAGTCGTTGTGTGTCTATAGCCATAAGGAGATGACAATTTTTGAGGACATGTATAAAAGTAACTATACAGAAAGGATAAGTGTCAGCCATAGACATAGGATGAAAAGGAAAAGCCCCGAGTCACTCTTAGGCTAGGCTGAAGGTATGTGAGCAAGGGTTGAGGGGCGCCACTTCTTTCTGGGGGAAACATAAGGATTAATTGGGAATCGTCCACCCTGTGGGATTCTTTTTTTCTCCTAAGAACCGCCCCAGGCCCTGGCTAGTCCAATAGACATTAGACAATGGAATGTCCAGGCTAGCTTCTGTCCCTCGAAGAATTTTAGAAAATCTTTATATGAATTGGAAAGGAAAATCCTGTACAACCAATAATGTGCTGATAATCTGTCTGTCTGTGGTTACTGACAACAAGTATCCATACAAATGTTCTCTCCATTCATTCTGTGGCTGAGTCTTGTGTAGAATGATAATGGGCAGAGTTTTCAGTTAGTTGAAAAATATTGTCAGAATGTTTTTCCTACGTACTCTTTTCTGGTCAATAATTTGTATTGAACGGTTTTGAAAATACAAATATAGAAAGCAATTTGCAAACGATTGCATGGTCGTGTAGATAACAGTAATAATAAACTATAACATAATGCAGCGTGACTGTTCCATCACGGTTGCTGTAACAAAAGTATGTCAATGTAGACAATTATAGCTCCTTTTCTGATATATGAAACATGAGAGCTTAGAAGTAGTTAGAGTAACTATGTAAACACATGCCAAAAAGTAGCCAAAAGGGCAGAAATGGAAGAGGGAAAAATTATAGGGGTTGTCCCACTTCTAGCTTTTTTGCTGCTGGAAGCAAAACAGCTGGAGACAACCCCTTTAAGGATGGGGGCTTCTCCACTCCATTGACTCAAGGTAGGAAAATAAATTAGAGACAGGATAATAGTCCTGGCATTGAATTGGCACCTGTGGATAGGCATATTGAATCCATATCATCTCAAGTTTAGCATTAGAGTCTAAAGAATATTAGTATGTATCTCATGAGGACAAATATCGTCTAAGTGGGATTTAACTTTGTGAAAGGGAACTGAACCTTTCTTCCAAACTAATGCAGTTGTTTGCGATTTAAAAAAAATGAACATAAGTAGTCTGATTTGCGATTGAGTGAGAAAAGGGGGTCTGACATATAGCAAAGCCACCATGGCGTCTTTGTGTATTATAAAGCCAAAGAGGCTTTGAAATAGTCTGAAGACTCGACTCCAGAACCTGGTCAATCGTGGAGTGGACCACCAAGTATGCAGGATAATTTGGCACCACATGGGCAATACTGTTATGAATTAAATAGCACTGTGTAAGCACCTTGTAAGCCGTCTCTTTTGTGATGTCCAGTTGACCAATGGGAGATTGAGTCCCATGTGGAGCACTACTTTGCTACTTCTATATTAGTGCCTGAGTCACTGTGATATGTTTGTGCCTGAGCCCCTGGTGTGTCAATGTTAGCTCTTAAAGAACAGCGGTTAAAGGTACCTTTATGCAGGGTCCGAATTATCACTGGTAACAGCAAATTTTAAGCTGGAGATATCTGAATATTTTCTCCCTTGGGGCATTTTTAGTTGTTCTTATTTCCTCGAAAGAGAGGATCCACAAGTGCAATGGATGTGCTTTACACAGTTATCAAGGACACGTAGGACAACTCCTGGTCTACTTCAGAACTTTCTTTTCATTGGGTTGCAATGACCTATCCATGAAGTGAGGCGCACACACATGCTGCATGGCTTATCGATTACATTGCACCCTTCAGCATATTTCTGAAACATGTCCATTCTTTTTTAATTTGACCTAATGTAATACACTAACCCGCCTCTAACAGCGCTGTCCTCAGCTGGTCTATGCTTCCTTTTATATGATCGCCTTTTTAGCAGTTTTGCTTTCAATTAATTTCAGTTTAGTATCGTTCACTTCAGTCTACCTAAAATGTTACTTTATGAATTGTGTTTAAAAAAAGATGTAACATAATCAGTGCAGGCGGAGGCTCTTGCTGATCTCAGAATCAGTCTGTGGCCCCTCAGTATTTTCACGTTTCCTCCTAAATGTGCTCTGCAGTGCCCTGGAGGGATGTGTTCCATATTTCTTTTACTCAATAAACCAGATAGTGACAGATTCTCCATTTTCCACTCTGTTTTTATTTTGTTATGTTAGATTTTTTTACGTTTTACAGCAGCTTTTAGAGATCATGGACAATTCATACAATAGACAGGAGGGAACCCATTCACTTGTATGGGAGACTGTTCTAGACATGCTCAGTACAGAGCTTGTTGTGCAATTAGGGGAGGAGGTGAGCTGTGTCCATCACCTGTTTTTAATGGTGGATTGTGTATTTATCTATATATAAATGTCACTTTGCATTATAATCATACCTGTGATGACAATGAGATGACTACGGAAAATCAAGTATCAGACTAATATTAAGCTTAGTGACCAGTGGGAAAAATGCTGGATTTTTAAATTTTATTTATTTATTTTTTATATAGATCTTGACATCAAAAATGTAAAAAAAAATTCAACAACAATTCTTGAACAATTTGTTTAACAGAAAAACCTAATTGTTTTGTTTTCTGATGCCACATTCCCTTTAAAGTGTAGTCCTGGCTCTGGATCTATGCGTCAGAGTATATTAGGGAATAGGTAACTCAAATTCTCTAGTTTGGGATACAGACTGCAGATTGTTGACATTTTCCAAAGCAGCTGTAACTAACTGGAAGGATTACAATAAAAATATTACGTAGACAGCAATCTCTTGGTATTTTCAGCTTAAGGTTCCAAAAAGTGGAGCTACACCTCCATGAATTGGAATGGAGAGGTCTGGCAGGTTTGACAAGACACTGATGTAATGGTGTGATGTGACAATGACCTCAGCACTTCCAATTCTTTCGCCTGTGGTTGCGGAGTGGCACTCTAGAGGGGTATGTGAACTAAGCCAACAGGCTTCCAGCACACTTGTTGGGATAGATTTTTTTTTGAAAATGTAGATTATGTTTAAAAATATATCTTGCCATTTTTGATTTGTCCTATAAGCTGTGGCTGCTTATATGTTCAACATACAAGGAGAAGCTGGGACTTTCTGCTGATGACATAAGCTTCAACAGATGAACCAGCCATCCATGCTGGTGGCACTAACGCCTTTGGCATAGAAAAGCTGGGATGATTTCATTGGTAATTCCATTTTGCAATAAGTATAATCCAGCAGTGTGTGCAGATGTTTCACTTACTGCTTTACTCCGAACAACTGATGTCACTGGAAGTTTTCAGGGAAGAGATTTCCTGCTGAAGTGGATTACATTTAAAACACTCTCGGGGACAGAAAACATATGTTCTTCTACATGTTCTCATACCGGGATTCTGCTCTACAAAATCACATTCCACAAGAAGGACTGAGGGGGGAGTCATTAGTATATATGGGATGAAACACATAGCCAGTATTACCGCAGACTCGTATAATAAGGAGCGATCACTGGATCCTTCACAGCGATTCCAGGTAAAAAGGAAGACATTCTCGAAGGGTCCTTCTATGAGATGAGTCCCGTACGGTTGTCCATGGAGTCCTTACAGGTCTTAGGCTACTTACATTCGGGCGAGCATGATATCCACCTGGGAAACTCGACCCAATATCGTGCAAAAACACAGTGCATAGCATTTGTAAGATTCAGATCCTCTTGTGTGAGGACTGGAAGTGTTTCCCATTGATTTCAATTAGAAACCTTGCATCGCATCCACATGCACATTGCAATTGAAATAAATAGACAATGTCTTCCGTGGAACGCGAAGAGATGGGGCATGCCTCGATTTTTTTTTAACGCACCGCGATTTGGCGCAGGAAAACATTGCTCATGTGAATGATTCCATTCAAAAGGAGTTACGCAAGCCTTACACACCATATCTGCGCCAGAGCAGGCTCACATGAGCATAATTTAATAGCGTATTATAGGGGCGACGTACGTGCACATAATTGCAGTGGATGAGGTCAATGAAAGTACATTGATTTTCATTGATTCATTCACACTTGCATATATGCATTGTATATAATATGGATGTAAGAAAGACGTAAGAAAGAATGCAGCATTCTATTTTACCACTAGTTAGACGCCATAGAGCCCTATCGTTCTCTATAGGTGCGGATAAACCGCTGTACATATGCAATGACGTAACATAAAATAAAATAAAACAAGGAAGCCTGTGCATGATTGCCTGCGTAAAATACACTGTCATGTGCAGTCCAAAATTGTTGCCATGTGCAGCGATACACTGGCTCACATAGAGGTAAAACACTGCATGTATAACCGGAGGTGCATTGTAATGTATCACCATGTTTTACCGCACACGCGTGTGAGCTCGGCCTTAAGGCCCATTTACACACAATGATTATCGCTCAAAATTCGTTCAAACGATCACATATGAGCGTCAATTGTTGCATGTAAACACTGCCATTCAAACACTCTTCAACTGAACGATGAATTTAAGGTGAGATTAAAATCCATTGTTCAGCCGGAGAGAGATAATAGAGACCGCATGCTGTGTTCTGTACGGGAGTCTGAGATTATATTATATTCAGCTGACAGCCCGTGCTAGAACAATGGAGCTGTGTGCAGAGCTAAGACCACATGCTGTGCTCTGCAAACAGTTACCAGAGGCCCTTTTACATGCAAATAAAGCTGATAAAGTGCTAATGGACATTAGTGTCCATTAACACTTTATGCAAAACGATCGCTAAAAGTATCAATCTTTCAATCGTTTGAAAGATTGTCTTTGTGTGTAAATTGGCCTTAGGCCGGCTTCACAGGGGAGTATTTGCAGAGACTGAAACCAATTTATTTCAATGGGTTTATTCACATTTCCTGCGTATTTCAGTTGCACAAAAAAAAAAAAATACAACATGGAACATAGATGTATGTGCAATACGCAAAAAGATACGTGAAACATTGCATAATTGCGCAGGAAGAATAACACATCTGGGACTCATTAACCATTTCAATGAGCATCTTTGGTTGCCACACAAAAATGAGCATACCCTGTTGGCAGAAAAAGTACAGTAAAATACGCTGCTCACAGCGCAAAAATGTTGTGCTAAGGCGCACCATTGGTCTTATGCCCATGTGAAGCCAGTCCTAGAGGCTATGCTTCTGCACCAAAACTACGAAGTGTCTACTGGGCCTATAGATGTCCCTGATAATCATTAGGGCCTCATGTATTTGATGTATGATAGCGCCATAGCTGTACGGATCCATAATACATTCCTATTAAACTACTCTAGGCATTAATAGTATCCAACGGGAAAAATGTGGCGGAGGCATTGCTTTTACAAAACATCTCCATAAGGGCTGCTTCATGCTGGCAATCGCGATATCGCTGCCAGAAAATCGCAGCAAAATCGCATTTTTGTTCTTGACATGTTTGAGCGTCAGCGATACTTTTTCCTGAAAATAATATTGCGTCGCTTCCAATTTTCTCACACGATAGACAGAAACAGACATTGCCAATGTTAAAAATGCATCGCACAAACATCACAAATTCCTGCGTTGTGATGCGATAAAGTGGAGGCTCCACAGGGAAACATGGGCAAGAAAAAAATCGCAAAACACAGAACGATAGGGCAGGCAGTGATTTCCAAATCTCGAAACATCACACATAGGAATGAAGCCATTGAAAATCATAGGTTTCATAATTCAGCGTTTTCACGTGCTCTCTCATCGTGCGAATTCGCAACATTTTCTCAGCAGTGTGAAGGCACCCTAAGGCTGTTTTCACACAGCCTATAAAGTCACACGAGATTTGTGCGTTACGAGACACACAAATCTCGCATGAATATCGGTCTTATTCTTTTGAATGGGGTCATACACATAAGCGATTTTTTTTTCTCTTTACCTGCATCGCGGTGCAGTGAAAAGATCGTGACATGTCCTATTTTTGGGTGTTTCCTTGGAACAGGGCTGTAACTATAGGGGATGCAGTTGCACCCGGCCCCAGGAGGCTGTGTGAAATTAGCCAAAAGCAGACTAGTAAGGGACAGCATATAGTGCCACACAGAATGCCTAAGTCTCCGCATGCAGCCTCTGCACATGACTTGGGCTGGGACCACACCAAAAATATCGTACATACAAATGAACAAGGGTCATGCTGCGAAAACATTCTTCATAGATTTTAGGGCATGTTGAAGAGTTTTCGGAGCAGATTTAGGTCTTTGTACTCCATGTGACATCCACATATGACAGCGTGTGGCGTTACAATGCTGGTTTCATTCTGAATGTTATCCACAGTTTCTGAATTCGGTCTTTAAATACAGAAGTTCACCAAAATTATTTGCACATGACGTTGGGTAGTTCAGCTGGGAGGCATATGATGTCTACACTGGGACAGCTATTCCTGGCCCAGTGCGTGTCAATCGTTTTCTGGTTAACTAAGGTCACTCCAATCTGTTGGTGGTTGTATTTCAGCCGTGGGTCATATTTATATATTTGTAGTAGTTCATCACATTTCCCATTCCGTCAGCACGTATCTCACGGCTCATGCTGAACATAAGTGAGAGGTGCACTTTATTTGCTGAACCAGGTATAACAATACATAATAACATAGTATGCTAGGCTGAAAAAAGACAAATGGCTATCCCCACTGTTGATCCAGAAGAAGGCAAAATGTTGCACCTTGTGTTGCACTACCCATAAGCCCCTGATCCGTGAATTGTGATTTTGATCAAAAAGTACATCCTTGCTATTACGATCTGTGCTGTTACACCTTGATAATAAAGTATGTTATAATTTTGATTAAAGACGTATCTTATAGGTAGTGACCTGCAGCTGTCATTTCAGGTTTTTTTGTCTAATGGAAGCCTGAATGAATGACCGTCTTGCGCAAATCCAAGAAATGCTAGTTGTAGTAAATTGCCCAATTTTCCTTAAAGGGGTTGTCCCGTGACAGCAAGTGGGGTTAAACACTTCCGTATGGCCATATTAATGCACTTTGTAATATACATCGTGCATTAAATATTGGCCATACAGAAGTTATTTACTTACCTACAGGGGGTCCCCCCCTGTGCTGGCGTCCCCGTTTCCATGGCGCCGACCAAACTTCTCCTCTGGTCACAGGAACAGTTGCGCTTGCGCACTGAAGCTTCCTCTTCTGGATGGTCCGGGCTCACGAGCTGCGTCCTGGCTCCTCCCTCTTCTCTGCATCATCGCGTAGCTCCACCCCCGTCACGTGGTGCCAATCAGCCAATGAGGTGGCTGTAATCGGCAGTGGAGCTCAGACTGGAGAAGAACATCCACAGTGCACCATAGGAGAAGACCCGCGGTGCACCGTGGGAGAAGACCAGCGGCGCCATCTTGGAAAGAAGAATCTTCACAGCTGCAGAACGGGGATCCAGGTAAGAGAATTAAAAAAAAACAAAAAAAAAGAAATGGCAGCGGTTTTACTGTTTACTAAGTGGGGGTCTGTGCAAAAAAAAAAATTTTATGTTTCGGCGCGGGACAACCCCTTTAAGTCATTTTGTAAACTAATTGCAGAAATTGTATGCTTCACATGCAGCTATTTCCCCAAGAGTATAGGGAGTATATAATATTCTCAGCAAATATCATATGACCCGTTAATTTGCTGTACCTCCATCATCAGTAAACCCAATGCAGGCAGACTTGTCACTTTACTTTCCCTGCGGGCCGCGTATATTTTTATTAACAGGAAATATTAAGCGGATAGAATGTGCTACAATTATAGAATCTACAATCCAGTAGATTTTACTGTCCTCTTTTTGTTTCTTTGGGGGGCATTTCCTTTGTTTTGGAGGGTCAAAGCCAATTTTTGTACTGTAGAAGCTGTATTCCTCTTTTTTTCATTTCTCCAAAATTCCATAGACAGCAATTAAGGCTTTGGAGGCCAGCAAGAGGTTAGCTAGCCTTCGTCAGTGAAAACGGGGATTGTTTGCCATATACAACACTCCCTTTTTCCTTGTGGTGAATAGAAGATTTGCTTAAAGCTGATGACTTCTGCCTTTTTGTCACAAGCTCCACAGCTCAGAGAGGATCTGGGGAATGAGTCTTGAGAGCAGCTAATTAAGTCCAGCATCCTCTTTCTTCAGCTCGCTCCCCCCTCCTTCAGCTTAATAGCTGTGGCTCTGTAACCATTTGTGTCTGATAATATAACTTGGAAGAGAAGTCGCGTGTGCAGGATTGCAGTCACATGTTGCTTGCTGTACAGAAGTGCTTAATCATAGGTTGGGGACCACAGGGCTGAAGAAGAGCAAGAATTAACAGAGTTCAATAACATTGATCGCTTTTCTAAATGCCGAAGCTGGTAAGTTTATAGTTAGTTCTCCGGGCTGACTGACATACTTGTACTCTCCAATACTCTTCTATCCTCATATTCTAATGAATGCCGCATTGATTTTAGTTTTGGACTTGTCTGCTGGATGAATTCCCCTTCTTTGTTTGTGTGAGAACGTTTTATCTGAACATGTAAAGGACTTTGGGCGTATTTTTATGGGCGCTGTTGTGTCTGTCAATCATTTTGAAAACTTTGCAAAAGTTTCTTCTGAAGAATAAAAGTATGTATTTAGTTTGCATGTTGACTCCAGCGGTTTATAGCAATGCATTGCTTCTCAGTGGTGACCGTCAGAACACAAGTATTGGAAGGAAATGTATTCTAGTTCTAGTTCTGCATATGGATTCTGTTACATTGTTCCAGTTCATGTCACTTATATGTGTGAGATCCTGTGTTCTGAATGCTACTAGCATGTGGGAACTAGCACTAAGATTAAACACTTCCCTTTTCTGCAAACGTGGATATTAATCAGCACCTTAAGATCTAGCACATTACTAATGTCTTTCTTCCTCTTGTGCATTGTGCTATCTAGTCATGGTGTGAGATACTATGTATCATGTTAGAAGAAAGATACAAAAGCCCTTTGGCCATCTGCATGGTTATTGCAGTATGTTAGGTATTTGGTAACACATTCTGGGTAACAGTTTCCTTTCTTTTGTCTTTTGGCCCAAATGCTCTTCCCGGAAATCTCCTGCTCAGTAAAGTAATGAGAAGTATTCTTGTGATGTCATAATCCATCTTGTTTATGATTTTGCCTTATTTTTTTTATTAAAGGGTCAATAACTGATAGATTATTCTGCCAGAACTGCAGACATGTATAAGACGACATTTTTCCAGGTTTTGCATTTAGTTGTCACTTTCTCCTGCTCCTCACTATATGGAGCATAATGTAATAAAGGACTATTTTTGCAAGACTGCTTTAAAGTCAAAATAATATCGGTATTTTATGGTTGTTTCTACCATTTTATAGGCACATGCTGAATAAAAATCACAAAAAAGGTTGAAGTGTTTATGTCTTTTAGGGTAATAAATATCTAGGAAATATATTCTTGGTTTGGCAGATCACTTGATTCTTGGCTGCCCTGCTACGTGTCGCACGCTTTTCCATTTTATCCCAATAAATGTACTGTAGGTGTTTTGGGCTCCAAGTACAAAGTTTTTCATTTTTATGTACAGAGAGGTTAATAATTGTATATTGGCTGATACATTTTATGAGCCATGTAGTTCCATCAATTGGATGTAATCAAAACAAATTTTCATCCCCTGGAGTGTTTTTTATTCACTGACAACAAATAATAATTTTAATAGTAATATTTGAAATAGAAAGTTTATCAAAAAGATTTAGAATTCTTTATTATACATATTATTATTTATATACATGAAATGGAAAACTTTCCAAATAATTTATTCGAACTCCCATTATTTGTTTTTACTGCTGAAATGTTGCTACAAAGGGGGACTTTGCTGATAACATCGGCGTCTTGTTTATGTGTTATAACGTGACTTTACATGTAGTAGTTTTTGGTAGTTGTGACTGAGATGGAGACTAAGCTTAACGCAACTTTGTCCCCCACTTCGCAGCAACCAGAAGAAAATAATAGTGTATTGTGATTTTCCATGGAATGGATTGTCACTAGAGATGAGCGAGCCTACTCGGTAAGGAAGTTACTCGAGCGAGCATCACTCTTCTCGAGTAACTGCTTAGTGATCCGAGCAGGCTCGGGTGGTCTGCGGGGGGAGCGGAGCAGGGGAAAGAGAGAGAGAGATCTCTCTCATTCTTCCTCCTGCTCCGCTCCCCCCAGCCCCCTGCAGCCCACCTGAGCCTGCTCGGATCACTAAGCAGTTACTCGAGAAGAGTGATGCTCGCTCGAGTAACTGCCTTACCAAGTAGGCTCGCTCTTCTCTAATTGTCACCCTAAGACTTGTTTTCACAGTTTTTGATGTTGTTGTATTAAGCATCTCCCATAGAATAGCATTGCTTGTAGGAGTGTACTCTTGTGCACTAGATATTACTAAGGGCGCCTTCACACTGACGATAAAATCGCACGATTTTCGTGCAATGCAAGAGTGAGTGGAAACGCAGAATTCTGAAACCAGTGATTTTCAATGGTTTACTTCACATTTGCAATGTTTTCACTCATGCAATGTTGCGAGAAAAAAAATCTCGGCATGTCCTATCTTTTTGCATTTTTTTTTCATGTTTCCCTATGAGCCTCCTTTTCATCACATAGCAAAGCACAAACTTGCGTTTTTGTGCGACGCAATGCGTTTTTAAAATTAAAAAAGTCCTATTGACTTTCATGTTAAAAAATCGTGGCAGAATCGCCTGAAAAAAAGTGCGAGAAAATCACAAGTGGCAGCAATGTTTTTGCAAGAAAAAGCATCCCTTCAAACATCTCATGAACCAAATCGCGATTTAGCCGCGATATCGTGATCGCCAGTGTGAAGGAGCCCTAAGGGTAAGGAGATACAAGAGGCCAGAATCTGATTTTGCTCTAAGGCACAGCTGCAGTCATTATATTGTGGAGTAAGATCATGCTGAGATCATGGAAGTTATTTTATTGCTGTGTTCTAATAAATGTGTACATCATTGTCAGGTTCTGCTATAAAAATGGGACATTTCCAAATGGCGTACAGTATAAAGTTATGGGTATAAACTTTTTAAAGACTTCATTATTTTAGAAACCATTGCAATCACCCATTGTTTTTGTTGGATTAATGCGTTTCTCACGGAAGTTGTACAAGTTGCTTTGCCAAAAGGCCATGCTTTAGGAGACTGACTACAGTTAGACAAATGTACTACAAAAATGTTCTTGGACAAGGATACAAAAGGATATCATGGTTATTTAAGCGACAGTATATCATGGGGATGATATCTGTATTAGTTGATTTGTAGGCTAGGTTACTATCCTTCACAGATTGCATCAAAATTGCCAAAAGAAATATGGCAGCATGCAACTCTATTTTTTCTGTTAAAATGATGGACTCAATGACAGAACCCATCGGACTGCATTTTAATCCATTGGGGTATATGCAGTGTTGTTATGACGGATTTGGTACCTCATCATTCTTTATTTCTTCTACCTAATACAGAACAGAATAACAGAGATGATGCAGATGTAAAACTAGCCTTACCTTGTTAAAAGGGAAGATTATGTCCCCCTGATTGAAGATGTGAAGGTTATGTCCCCTGTTTCCTCAGTGATATTGGATGAGATTAATCAAGCTGTCTTATAACAAGAATGCCCTTTGCTACCCAGTTAGAGCTCAGCTGTCATATATTAATGAGTTCTGATAAACTGAAAGTCGAGCTCTGATTGGTTGGTATTGGAAACAAAGGACATTTTTACTATAACTTCTAATTAAAATGGATCAACATTTCTTTGAGAAGACACTCCAGCTTATTATAGCTAGTGTTAACCCTTTAAATACTGCTGTTATTTCTGACAAAGGTATTTAAATGCCCCGATTGGTATTCAGGGGTCCCAAACTTCCCCCTCATGATGAAATTGCAAGGTGCTATTCGGGTGCTATGGCAGATGGGGCATTCTGAAGGCCCTCAGGGCTATCCTGGCTGATTGCCTATCAAGCCATACCTGTAGCAAGGCCTAATAGACTGCCTGTCAGAATGTGGTATAATGCAATACTATCACTTAAAATCTTGGCATGTGACATGTACATTTGTGTCCTAGGGTGACATGATCTTCACTACTTAATTTGGGTTTACAACATTTGTGTTGAGTGAAGTTTATGTCATAGGGGACATGATCTTCACTTGATCCGTTAATTGTTTGCTTTACATAAGGACATGAAATTACATTTACATTATTAGGATTAAAATGAATGACCATGGTGCAATTAGTTTGGATGGCTATGGACACCTAATGCTCAGGCATGAGCATTAGGTTTTATATAGAACCAAAGACACTTACATTTCTAGTCTCATACCTGTTTAAACTGGGGTCTGAGGCCCATACATCAGAAGTGTGGCTGGAGCTTAAATAGATTCTGTCATCAGGTTCATGATGGCCAAACCACGGGGCAGGGATGGGCAGTGCCACTGTGGATGTTTTATTCTGAAACACTGTGGCATTTCAGAATAAATACACTTTAAAGTTTAACTCAGAGCTGAGTTCCGAATTATGTGGGTGGGCCTCACCGGCCTCTCCCCACCCACATCATGTAGACTGCTTGTATATAGGAAGAGAGCTGTCATTCTTCATGCAGCGGGCAGGTAGAGACCCCCGTTACCCAGAGTTCAGCTCCGAGTCAAACTGTAAAGTGTATTTATTCTGAACGCCACAGCATTCCCAAGCAATAGATGTCCCTGTCCCAGATTCCTGCTGCTCGTGGCTGGGGCAGCAAGAACCCTTTGACATTTTCCTGGAGCAGATACAACAGGGGTGCATCTCGACTTTCTGCTGCCTGGGCCGAACTTTAAAATTCCCCACTCACACAACATTGAATCTTCCCCATCAGGCTACATTCACCCAGGCGAGCATTCACTAATATGAGATTTTAACAGCGAGGCAAAGTGTTTTTGATTAAAAATTGCATTGCTTCTGTGAGTGCCATGTGGTGTCTTTCCAGGTCTCATTGAAAACAACGTGCGAGGCGATCCAAGGTAACGCCCAAAAGTAGAACATGCTGCCAATGTTGCAAAGGAAAACAGCACTTGTGTGAATGAATCCATTAAAAAAATGGATTTCATATTCGTGCAACTTTTGTGAGCATCGCACAAAACTCGCGCGAGATTATTATTCTTGTGAATGCCCTCTCAGGGCTCCCACACATTAGCGTTCTTTTAACGCTGCGATAGCGCTGCGTTTTTTTAATGCGACTGTCAATTAGACTTTCTAATGTTAAAATTGCATCGCACAAAAATCGCAAGTTTGTGTTTAGTGATTTTTCTGCAATTTTAACATTAGAAAGTCCCATTGACAGTTGCATTTAAAAAAACGCAGCGATATCGCAGGGTTAAAAACACGCTAGTGGGTAAAAGCCCTTATATGTGACACCAGTTCATAAAGATTAAAGGGATTCTCCAAAATTCAAACTGCAAAATTAAACATGCAAGAGGTTAGGAAATAGTGTAATGACTGTTAAAATTCTCCTTCGGCACATCATCTGCACCGCCATTTACCACTGATCACTGTATAGTGATACGAACGTTATGTGGCCACATGATCCAATCCATACTGTGGGACAGTAGTGAGTGGCGATAACTGACTATGGAAATCTTAATTATATCTTTTTATTAGTTCCATGCTTTTTTTGACATTCTTGTCATTGACTCCGAAAGATTTATATATTTTGTACCGGAATCAAACGAGATCCATTTTGAATTCTTCCAGAATCCTCTGGATCCCACTGATTATAATGATTTAAAGCAATGACAGGGTTACTCATTGTACCGGAGTAGAATGGTGCCGAAGGTGGTGCTATTCTGCCTGCTAAATGCAATAGGAATGGTCTGAAATCCACTACACAAAATAATAGAGAAAAGCACGGAGATGAAGAAAAGGATAAGTAAAAATAAAGTTTAGTTTTTTTGTTCCTAGCAATGGAATCCCATTGGCCATATACCACTATATAGTTATACAGCAGCATATGTCAAGCCTTTTGTTAGAGAGAGTAAAAATGGAATACGAAGAGAACCAGACACATGCACAGTCTTTGAGTCAGTATACTACAGTTCACTCTAGTACTGAAAGGCTATACAAGACTCTATTCCATACTATGGCCATAAGGTCAGTTGTATATGCCAATGTGCCCATAGACTTTAATGGGCAAATGGGGGTCCTTTTGGCATCTATTCGGTCAGCATATTTTGGGATTCCACCACTCCAAGTTTATTTAAACATTTGCAGTCAACCGTATAAAAAGAAAGAATGAAATTATATATATATATAAACATTCTTTTTTGGCAGCCTTGTGCAACTGCATGGGCATAAACAGCATATGTGGGAATGCAGTTCCATGTATGTCTACATGTCCAGCGGGACGGTTCCAAGCTGTCCCCGTCACTATAAACATAGAAATTAGCCTCAATTTACACAGAATGGAAATAGTTCAAATTATAGATTTTTCCTGCAGATTTGTACTGGAAAAATCCACAGTGGAATACAGTACAAGCCAAATGGGTGAGATTATACAAATCTTATCCACATGCCAAGGAACTTTTCCCCACTAAAACTGGCCTGAGATGGGGCTTTTTAAATCTCGGAATGATTTGTTGCAGAAGACAAATCTACTACATGATGCTCTGATTTCAGGTCTCGTAGAGCCGTGGTCGACTGGTTTGTATTACAGGCACATAAATGCACCCGTATTACATGCTCATGTAAGACTGGCCTAACACTGTAAGACTAACCTGATCACTATTATTTCTAATCCTAAAGGAGTCCTTAGGGCTGTATGTTTTTGGTTTTTATTTAGTCCTCTTCTTCTCGTTCATTACGAATAAGAGGGGTTTCTGATTACTTATTTTTTCTATCTTTTAAACTGCCTTTCCGCATTCTAACTGCCCCGAGTGCTGCTGCTGCATGTAACCACTGCGGTGAGTCTCAGGTCCAGGCTATGCCCCCTGAAGTAGAGAGCGGTGAGCGGGCAGGAGGCTTCCTACTAGAAGGACCAGAGAGGAGAGATTTTATGGTTCCTCAGGGGTGTGGCTTCTCTTATGTGCAACAAAGTAATGAGAAGCAACTTCCTGACCTTCCCCAGCGCTGTTATATGACTGCGGGGAAAGTACAGGGCACCAATCTCTGTGTGACATTAGAAGGGTTCTAGCATGGAAAACTACCGAATTCTCTCCTGTGTAAGGTCCCTTTTACAATGAGCGATTATTGTTTACATTCTCGCTGGATCGCAAGGAATCTGAACAATAATCTTTTAGTGTAAATGCCGGCACGGTCTGAACGATGAACAATAATTAGTTCGTGATTTGGATCGTGCAGACATAAAAAGCAAACGGCGATCAGCCTGTGTAAGCAGGCAGTTGTTTGTCTATGAACAACTGCCTGTTGACTGTGAATGGAGGTGGGTGGGCAACAATGATCCCCGGCCATTCCGCCTCCATTTAGTGAGCGATGATTGCTCCTGTGTAAAACCACAGGAGCATTAATAGCTGGCACAGCCGTTGGATGCCTCTCAGTGTAAAAGGGCCATAAGCCAAAGGGATGGTATTTAGTACAGATATGGTAGACCGCAAGAAGCCAACCCCTGCCAACACTAAAGTGACACTAATTTGACCCTGAGACAAGATGCTCAAATTATTTTATGGTAGGTACTCCATGAGATATGAATGATAGAATTAGAAGAGCGTAACTACAATAACAGCATCTCAAAATTTGGACTGCATACCATGAAAATGACAACTGATGTGGGCTCACTTTTGGGTAACCCACACTCAGAATATGCAAGGGGGGGTCAACTGTGGAAAATGATGGATTTTATATAGTAGTTTGAATGGCTATTATAAAATAATTGGTATTAAAGGGGTTTTCCAGTTCTAAATGATTCCTAACCTATCCTCAAGATAAGTCATGATTAGCCAATCAGTGGCGGATTCCCACAGATTATATGTTTGCTAGGCGGCTGTATCAATACACAGAAGCGGAAACACACAGTTCTGTATGCACTACAGTGGCCTGGCATAGTGCAGGCCCAGTATCCATTGTAGTGAATAGGGCTGAGTTGCAAGACCAGACACAACCTTTGGACAGCTTTGATGCTGTTCTCAAATAAAGCAACCATGTTTTACAATCCTTTACAACCCCTTTAACAGAAGTATTACAAGGGGGTTCCATAGTTTTTGCTGTGTTTTCTCTATGCAGATATAATGGGTAAAAGTAACCTGATTACTTGATGCCATTTTCGCAATGTTTGTACATAGAATAATGCAGGGGACCAAAGCCGAAAGGTAAAGAAGGATAAAGCAGATTGGGAAATATAATGAAAAGTGTTGCAAAAGAAAATGGTTGTTTTGTTAAATCCAGCAACAAGATTGCACGTTTACACAATGTATATTAAACATCCGATTCATTAATATCCACAAAGTTGGTCCTGTGCAACAACATGAAAACATCTGGAGTTACACATATTAGAACTGTATACTAAATGCCTTATTTAAAAGTCATGTTACCGTAAGGCTCCTCGGTCCTTGGAGACACTCAGCAGGAAAGAAGATGTTAGCGCACACTGTGGTTCCAGCCTGTCCATCTCTTGGTGAATCATGTCCTGTTTATGGATGAAGACTATATCGTTCTGCTTCTAGCCCAGATTTAGTGTTTTACTGTATCCATAAATATACCAGTTCATCTTTACATTGTGTGATTCTATATCCTCAAGTAGCTCTGACTTCTTTGTACAACATAGATATATATATTAAAGGTTTAGCCCAAGTATTAAAAGTTCATGGTCCCTCTAATAAATACATGATACGTGTCACACCGGCAGCCAACCCTCTCAGTTCAGTGATTGAGTACATTACTGAGAAAACATTATTTTCCTTATTTTGCTATTACAGTACATTCGCTGCAAATGTTTCTCCCTTTCTCCTGTTCTCCTCCACCACCACTTCCCCTCCCCCAAGAAAAAAATTGGCTGTGTTCTTTCTTATGAGAGCACTGCAGATGTGCGAAGGATACACTTGTTCCAAGAGAAGCTGAGAGGTTCCACCCTAGGAAATGTGCCAACGTTCCCGCAGATTTCAGTCTAGTCTACTGGCAGCCAAATGTCCTCCTCTCTCTTTAAATGTATAATTTTGTGTATTGGATTGGTTGCTTTGTTTTGGTTGAAAAGTAAAGAGCCAGCTGTCTAGAATCTGATGTAATGTTACCTTGGAAACCCAAAATGAAACACTCCGGCACCGTGGTCTACGTTGTAACGTTTAGCCAACACTATTAAAAAAGGTTGTGCCATATGGCAACGGAAATGTTTGCTTTACCAAAAACAGAGCTGATGGCTTTTGGATGTCTTTACATGATTTACAAAAAGTGACGTCACTTTATAAAGTTGGTGAATGCGTGTCAAGTACCTCAGGCGGCTACTGTGCAAATTGTACAATGACTTCTTCCCCTAAAAAATGGTTCTTAGTTCTACACTCTCTGGATCTATTCCATTCATGCTACATTACCCCTCTTGTCACAAAGAAAGCAGCATTTGCTACATGCAATAGAACCACTCGGTACTCAACAGATAGAGATGGAGTAAATGCACAATGTGTGCTGATTAATCATCTCTAGCTGATGAATACGAGAAGAGAATCTCGAACCCGGATATGTAATGGTTAGTAATAGGGACACATGAGCAGGAGAATGTAGGAGAGGCACTGTGTCAGCGATTTCAGAAGTCATGGTCCCTATGGCTCTCTGACATACTGTAGTAATTGTGTGCAATCTGTTAGTATTAACATCACATATGGTCATATGTAATAAGACATATAGATCACGCCCGAAGACCATCAAATCCTAACATTGCTATATATTAACAATTCAGTACATAGATAATCCAAAACCAAGATGAATTATTTATAATGTGTCACTATGTTGGCCATTTGACCTGCATTTCCATATGAATGCTGTGTACTTATTTAGGAATATTTTCTCTCCGCTAGTACAGTTGGCGATTTGTCGCTACACTCTCATTAGCAATTTCTCCTGACTGTCAGTCTCTTTACTTCATTTTTATTTTCCACTATTTTGCTTTATCCTGCCCAGTCCTGCTGGCCCCAATTATTACATATCATATACTCTTGTACTAGAGTGTAAATAAAAATAGATACTACATACTACTGAGGTTATGATGATACGCAGTAGCGGTATGAAAATCTTCTCTGTTTGCTACATGTATATAACTATCAGATGCATTATCATTTATACCTTAATTATTTTGTTTGTGTTTCACCCAAATCACTTCCTCAGTACAGTAAATACAGCGACGGTGTCTTCTATCCACCTTATAGAACTGCGAGTTTCCTTCTAAGCATTACTTTTTGCTGACGCTGCAGTTATTCGACTACACGATATGGACATGCGGTGAACTTTACTGGTGGACAACTCTGCAGTGGAATGCGATACCAGACGTGTAGCACCCTTCAACCAATCTTATCTAAATTGACTTCTGGTGCAGATATCCAAATCTGCAGCACATCAGTCTTTGTTGTGCACAGACTATTCATCTGTTGCGCATTATTATCATGTAGAGACCGATTTTAAGTGGAGGCAATATGACACAGATGCTGCTGGGCAGAAGCAAACATCTGCCCGAGCAACAAGGCTCCATTGGTCAGGGGTTTGAGCCAATCAGCTGCTGTTACCAGCTGACTCCCCAAACCACCCAGAGCAGGGCAAGAGGTGAAGTAAACACAAATTTGGCGGGAAAGCTCTTAGCCCAGCATGAGTCAAAAGGGAAACTCAATGCTAATGATTAAAATCCCATGCATTTTGTCTGGTGTTTCCATATTTTTATCCACTCCCTGTACTTCCAGGGTCAGCTTAAGGGACATTTTACATAGGATGGAATATTATGCTACAGCGCTGCATAGCTAACTGAAGAATTCTGCTATTTTCAATTACACGTCAAAATTCGCACATTAGCGGTGTGGATTTTGGGGCTGAATATTCCACAGATTGGCATATTCCAAAACACGGTTGTGGACTTTTCCATCTTGTATGAAAGGTCCCTGAGGGTCATTCACACGGGCTTACGGGGGCTGCATATTACGCGCATATTTTTCACCTGCATAGTACGCAGTACACAATTAAGTACACATGTAACATGCATATGTGCTGCATATTATAAACCACCATAGCTTATATGTACCAACATAGAACATGCTGTGTTTTTTTTTCATGTGCGTAATATGCTTGTGAGAAAAACACGTCTGAATGGCCCAATGTAAATCAGTGGGCTTTTAGGACTGCGTATTATGGTCGCGAGAAACACGCGTGTAATATTTAGCCCACATGCACTCGTGTGAGTGATCCCTAAGGATGTACTGCTTATGAAGCATCAGGAACATCTCGCCTCATGCAGACCTTTACCTACCTCCATAGGGGAGAGGGGGCTTTGTGGTCCGCCAGGTCCTTTCACACATCCCATTTGCAAGTGTCAGATTCACATTTGGCAAATTTCTTGTAGAGATTTCTGTGATTTTCCCATTAATCTGAAGGGGCTTGTAAAAACCCATATACATGGTGGAGAAACTTCCCCATTGACTTGTATATAACAGATTTTCCATTACAAAGTCCCTCCAACAAATATGCTACGTAAGAATATACCCTTTAAAACGGTTGTCCCACACATTAAAGTCACCTCCTATCCACAGGATAAGGGATGACTATCCAACTGACGGGACCCCACTGATCATGAAAACTAAGGTCCTTGCATGATGGAGCGGAGGTCACGCATGCCCACGGCTTCTGCGTTCACTCCAGTGAGGCTGCCAGACATAGCCGAGTGCTTGAGCTCTTACATATTTTCCCAGCATTATTTCATAATTCAGTCATGTTGCCTGGCCAAACTGTGAAGAAATATTTAATACTAAGGAATGTAATCCAAATATAACTGTAAGTTCCCATATAGTATATGAGAGATGGATAACTCAAGAGATACTGTATGCAGTCTACGATCTGGCTGGATCCCATATTCCTGTGGTTGATTGCAATAGCTGAATCATATGAGGCCCCATGCAGTGATTTGTTCGCAGTGCCAAGAGTTGTACATAGGCAGTAAATATCCACATATCTGTACCTTTTATACATTGTAGATTATACGGTTGACACACAGTATACAGCAACGGCTTCCTTCACAATATCCTCCCATGAACACCATTCTTGTTCAGTGCTTTTCTAGATAGAAGTAGATAATATATCTGACTGTGAATTGATGTTCAGCCAATTCTTTAGCAATGCTTTGATAGCCTTTTACAGCTTCATGCAAAAAACATAGTAACGTAGTATGTAAGGCCGAAAAAAAAAACATCTGCCCATCCAGTTGAGCCTATTACACCTCAGTGTTGCTCCAGAGGAAGGAAGAAAAAAACAATGAGGTAGAAGCCAATTTTCCCCAAGGGAAAAAAATTCCTTCTTGACCATCTGTAAGGGCTCATTCACATCAGTGTCAGATATTCTATTCAGAGCCTCAGATTTCCATTAAAATGGCACTGCATGCAGCTCTATTTCATCCAGGTAAATGACACAGGGCATATTGGACACCAGTTGGGCTTCAACATAGTCAATGGAGTCCGTCTTGTGCTGTTCAGGTCTGATATATGCTGGATTGCAGTTTTGCAGTTGTTTGGCTCAAGAGATTGAGCCAAACAATGGAATAACAGCGTCCCAGCATACACGAGCCCTGACATGTTTTCTAATCATTTCTTCTTTCTCAGTCACTACATTCACAGCACTCGGTATGCACCATTGTAGCACCACTTTGTGTATTGCTCATAGCAATACAGCTTTTCCTTTTTTTATTACCATTTCTGAAGCCCAAAGCCCAGGGGCTCTGACAAGAAAATACAAAAAAACTTTTTCAAGACACATGGGGCAGATTCACAAAAACCTTCTAACAGAAAACTCTGTCTTTGTTGTTCATAACAACCAATCACAGCACAGCTTTTGAAGAGCATTGTAAGAAATTCAACCTGTGTTCTTATTAGTTTTTTTATTTAGTATTTATTTTTCTGGAATGACAAGTAAGCTTTTAAGCCCCTTGGCACAACTTCTGGCTTGGAACTGTGCAGTTACTGCAACTCCACCCAATTCATTTTTTTTCTTAATCTGCAGAGGTCTCCTACTGAGCAGCAAGGGATAGCATTCTCCTGATATGCCATCACTCACTTGGGTTGAAAAAAGTAACCAAAATCTATTCACTACCAGTATGACGTAGCCTGAGAACACATCATTACAATTCATTTCTACCTTCTTGACACTAATTGAAGCCTCTGAAATTCTTTGAGTAGCCTATTTAATGTATAGCAGAAGAGCGAGAATGTTGCATGTAGCGGCCATGTGAAGTGCCGTAACACACGGATTACAGCATGGAATGCTTTACATAAGAATTAACTGACATCCATTGTAAATGGGTTTATACTCTAATAAAGAAACAATGTAATGAATTGACATGTAATGAAACAGCATAATTGCTACGTAAGTCTTCATGACACGGTCTACCTTCAGGGGAGGAGCAGAAGTATTGTATCGTATATGAATTGGCCCGTGGTCAGATCTCTGTTCCATCTTGTTCCATCTGCTGGAGTAGACATACATTTTTTTGTTATTTTTTTATTATATTGTGCTCTTGAGGCAGAACATCTGGGATACAGCAGATTCGATCAAACACAAAATTAAAGGAAATACTTACACTGCTTTTGAAAAATTAAATCTGCTCTGTGATTGGTTGCTATTGGCAGTTGTTTTTTTTAGACACTTTATTAAAGGTCCCCCACAGAGTTACAGCCTGTAGCTGTAGCAGCCTGATATTCTATAAGTAAGTGTCAATGTACTTTTTCCTCAAAATCCCAGTTTAACACACGGACACAAAGTTGATTTAGAAGAAAATTGTCTATATATATATATAAATAATGTGTGTGTGTGTGTGTGTATATATATATATATATGCTTGGTATGCAAATGTACAATAAGCAGCAGCAGATCATTTTTGATAGTTATTTCTGATAGTTTTTTTAGGCAATTGTGGGGCCATCACATGATGGTGACGACTATTTCTGCTACATAGGGGATATACTGTGCTTGCATAGAAAAGACGGTAGTCCACCAAAATATCACACAGGCATGTTAGTCGCTCGTTCTATTCTACGTGCATTTTTGATTTAAAATATGGACTATTACAATATTACTGTTGGAAATTGTTTTTATCACTGAAGGAGACCAATAATGCTTCACAGGATGTTATTTTTTGTATGCTAAGAATTTATATAAAGTGCATCAATTTTGCAAAATCAACATGTGCCATGCAGCGTGTTAATCCGTCCCTGCGTGTGCATGGACTTGTATATGGAGTTTATTTTTCACTCTGCCAATTACTTGATATAAAGTTAATTTCCTAAAAAAATTCCTATTTATTTGCAATCAGAGTGTTACAAAAAGTGCAGTAGTTAGCTTGCCTTGGATAGTATATACATTACATACACTGTATATTTAGCCTAGTCTACACGGATGGCAAACCACATGCGCTGGAGACAGGGGCATAACCAAAGGCTCATGGGCCTGGGTGCAAAAGTCCAGCTGGACCCCCACCTCCATCTGTACTAGAGATGAGCGAGCATGCTCGGATACAGCAGTTAATCGAGCGAGCATCGCTCTTCTCGAGTAACTGCTTACTGGTCCGAGTGTGCTCGGGGGGATGTGGGTGAGCGGCTGGGGTTAGCGGGGGGGAAGAGTGAGAGAGATCTCTCTCTCCCGCCCCCCCTCCCCCCGAGCACGCTCGGACCAGTAAGCAGTTACTCGAGAAGTAACTGCTGTATCCGAGCATGCATGCTCATCTCTAATCTGTACCCATACCCAGAGGCGTAACTTGAAGCTCTTGGGCCCCAATGCAAAATCTGAAACAGGGCCCCCAACTATAATGATTTATTCATAGTACTAGGCTACCTATATGGAGAAAATAGGCCTTATGGGCCCCCTAAGGGATGCAACAGCATCCCTTATAGTTACGCCCCTGGCTGGGGATACCGCTTTCCTGCTCTGTTTGGGGAGCAGGAAAGGGGAATCCCTGCGGCCGAACTGCTCCATCTCTGGTTGACACTGAACAGCGCTTGGCAGATCCTGTTGACTATAGTGGGGTCCATCCACTTCCTGCCCAGCTGCCCGACTTTTGAATGGAAGAAAAAGCACTGCCAGATCTGTGACGGAACTGGAGGTTCTGACGCAGATATGAAATCGGCCTTAGACTGCAGCTTACAGAAAATGGATGGATGTTTTTTTCAAAATAGCATCGGAAGAGATATAATGGAGGGTGAAGCTGGGGCTTTGTTAGGCTTAACCCCCCTCATAGCAGAGTGTTCTGTTTTTAGGGGAAAGTCATTTACAAGATACCAAAACATTTTACAAATAAAAAATAGCAGCATTTTCGATTATGTGCAGATATCACTGGTAAATCTCTGAAAATGACCATTAATCTGACATTTCAGATCTCAAGAGATATGGAATATCAATCTACTCTTGATAAACATCATAGTTGGCTCTTGATACTAACCATGAATATAACTTCTATATTCTCATTGACTACTAACTGAATGTGGGCTCTCTGCCCTTGGACACTAACCATGGTTTTCTCTGTTTACTTGTGTAGTTTTGCAGAACTTCATTTAACGGTTATTGGACTGGTGTCATTGACAAATAGTATGGTAAATAGGATGTAGTTTGGGATATGATTCCTCTTTTTGTGAATGAAATAGATGATTAGAAGAAGCATGTTTATTTTGTTACAATGCCTTGTAGCTCTAGATCTATATGTGAATGTATATTTTCCTTCTCCAATAGTCGAGAGAACAGTCTGAAGACGAATCTGAGGACTCTGTAAAATTCAAGAGGCTACACAAGCTTGTGAACTCTACTCGAAGAGTGAGAAAGAAACTTATTAGAGCTGAAGAAATGAAAAAGCCGAATACAGAAGGTGAATATGGCAAGAGAAGCTTTATAGTATAAAGAGTAACTGCACTTTTTACAAACTTTTGACATGTCAGAGAGACATGTCAAAAGTTTTGATCAGTTGGGGTCCCGCTGCTGAGACCACCGTTGATTGATCAAACGGAGGGGCTGCAGCACTCACCCAAGTGCTGTGCCCCTTTGGCGTCTTATAGCAGGTGAAGATGGACACAGGTGCTACAACCCTTTCATTGAGTGACCAGTAGAGGCCTTAGCAGCAGGACATATTTTGACATATTGCCCTGACATGTCAAAAACTTGTTAAAGGTGCTTTTATTCTTTAAGGCTCTACAACTGACTATTATTTTATAATCAATAGCTGGATACTCATAACTAATAATGAACATCTTGATTTTGTAGAATGCATGAAATTCTGACCACTATACACTGCAGATTGTACTTCTACTTCCCCAAAATAATGAAAGTATTGTTTGTTCCTAAGGCTGGCCATGCACATTTGATAGTGACTGTCTAAATGTGCATGTGTTCTGGATGGTGAGAGGAAAGTAAGCCACTGACAGTCACCTCTGTCAATGGCTTATCTCCCCAAGAACAGAAAGATCAGGCAAGTTTAAACCAATTGCCCTAAATCCTTATTTTCCCTGACATCTACCATTGAAAGAGAGTCTGGTGCTCCCATTCAAATTAGATAGTGGGTTTGGCCAGTGTGTATGGCCAGTTTAAGTTTTTTTCTATTACTACAACTGTATGATGTTACAGTTGAAAGAAATTCTTTTACCCATTTGTACACATCATGTTGCTACAAATGTATGAATTGAGTACCATTTTCTTTCAGTATCAGGGCATGGGAGCTGCTGGCAAAAGGATCGGGAGGGACTTTAGCAGCACTTGCCATACTAATTTCCCTCCCCGCTCTCCCCAGCCAATGGAAGCTCCTGGGAGGGACTTTAGCAACCCGAGCTGCTGCTAAAATCCCTCCCACCTCCCTCCTTTTTTCTGATGGCTCTTATAGGCTCCCATAGGAGTCTATGGGAACCGGTTATGTGTTCCAGCAAAAAGATAGGACAAGTTCTATCTTTTACGGCCGTGCGTAAAAGCTGATGCATTGGAATCCAATGCTTCAGATGATTACGATTTCTGTTCAGCATTTTATCGCGGCAAAATAGCCACAAGAAAATGCTCGTATGAAAGAGGCCTCATTGTATTCAGTCCCTCTCAGTCAATATTAATGGAATGATTACAGATTCAGTGTTTTGAGGGTAGATTATTATAACGATCACTGTGCAAAAGTCTAATTAGCTTAATTAACCAGAGGATTTGGCGCTCTACATTATAGCAACCAAGCTCTAACTACTATAACAGTACATTAAAGAAATAGTGCTAAATGCTGCTATCATCCCTGCAATGAAACCTAATTTATAGGTATCTGTTAAATGCCACTAATTTGATACAACCAGAATTGAAAGGTTAATGCTGCTATATGTAGCATCCTATTCTAATTATTGGAACTTTTTGCTATTTAAACGATCATCTGGTTTAGTTCAAGAGTCTCTGGGTACTCCGCAGCAGAGCGACATCCCAGATTCCTTACACTTTTGGCCATGCATGACTTACTTTTTATAGCAGTGAATTGTTTCATTATAGAATAGGGATTTCATCTGAGCTATGACATACAAACTTGGCTGTTACTTACAAGAATTCATTTATAATTGTCACATTTGGGGAAAAGTAATATTGGTCATGTGCTGATTGGATTTCTTTTTCTACAGGTCTAGAAGATGCAGTTCACAGCACTCCAGTTGTAGATGATAAATCAGCACTTTATTCCGGAGTCCATAAGAAGTCCCAATGTCGAGAGAAATCACTAGAGAAAACGCATCCAGAAGTTTGTCCACTTTCAGTGTCTCCTTCATCTGGAAGCTTTGACACCATGAGTGTTAACAGAAAACTAGTAAAGACACTGAGCAAAACAGAAGGTCGGGGGCTTATCAAGCCCCCGAAAAAAATTGGAACTTTTTTTTCATATCCTGAAGATGATAAATCTCAAAAGGTTTCCCGTTCCATGACAGAACGAGAATTAAGGAAAAGCCTTGGCTCTTTGAGCCACGGGGTAAGTACAGAAAGTGTTTGCTTTTATGATAGAAATAGGCACAAACATCACCTTTTGGTTTCTCTGGAAGAGGTACAAAATATCAGGAAGCAGATAAGATTGAAGAAACTTGATTCTAATTACTCATGTGCTAGAGCTTTTCTCAGCCAGCGACCAGCTAGGAAAGGAACATCTTCTCCAGTCTGCGATCAGCAAATATTTCGCCAACGGACTAAAGGAGGCAGCAGTGTCTTCCCAAACAGAAGGTCAAGGGGCCGCACAGTCAGTGAATTCAACATAACCTATGTGGTTGAGAGGAGTTTATACAGTCATTTGAACTTAACTCATCTTGTACGGCCGGTCAGTGACAGAACCCTTAGCAAGGCCGAGAAGCGGTGCTTACTGGAAGAGGAGGAAGAGGCGGAAAGAAAATGGGCAGCCACTGTGGACCGTTGTACTAAACGGGTTCTCTTAAGAATCCATCAAAAGTCTGTGAGTCTGAACGTTGCCTTGGTGTTTGCTTTCCATCTCCTTCTGAGCTGCAGTCAGTGATGACTTTACATAACCCTTCCCACATATAATCTTCACATTTCATGTGCACATTTTTCCACATTAGATAGATGCCAAAAGAAAGCTTACAGTCAAACATTTATTTCCATAGACTCAATGATCTGTGAATGTTTTTCAAGTGTGGATAGTGTCCCCTGCAAAGACTCTGTTCTTAACGTAATGTGCCTCTAGAGAAGATATATTAAAGAAAATGCCTTACTGGGCAAACCAAATTCTAGCTAAATCAGTTTGTCTTGTCACATATTGGTTGTAGCTATGGATAATTATATAACTTCTCTACTGGTTAAACCGTAAACAAGCTTGACAAATCTTATCTCATGGGAAGATGCCTTAAGGCGCATGCATTTAGTCTACTTTTTCTATGAGGATTTGATATTACTGCTTTGCTCTGACATTCTCCTACTTGTAATTACTACTCCATTTAGCATCTCACAGCTTCACAAGTACCCCATTAGGCATCTACTTAACACATGAAAAGACAATTTTTGCATTCTCTTCCAATTGCTGTTTTTCTTTATTACACAATCTGCTCCTACAAAGTAAGGAAGAAAGCAGAAACTTAATAGGACGAAATACATCACTGACTGCATCCTTTGGGATATGGAGAGGGTTCATATTTTGTGAAAGTGGTCATCCCGTGTGCCATTTTGTTTTCAGACTACACAGCATGCAAATGGTTGTGTTCATGCCATATACCTATTATTTTCCCCAAAGTCTATATTTTGATTGCATGAGCGTTGTATCACCACAGATCATTTCATTAACTGATCACTTGCAAGAGAAGCCAGGACTGAACTTTATTCCCTCTGGATTTGCATTTAAGATTTCACATTAGGGACCTGCTACAATAAGCTCAAAACATCATGCAAGAGCATAGAAAATATATATTTCATTATCACCAACTGAACATATGTTTCCTTCTAGCCTGGGCAGTTTACTCTTACCTTACCTTATTTCTGAGGTTAGCTTTGGCGTATATTCTTGCATTGTAATCAGAAAGCTTTAGGTATGTTGAAGTAGAGTAGCTTCTGCCTTCTTATTGACCCCAGATATGTCTTTTTTACTTAACCAATTTTTGGCACTTTTGTTCCTGTAAAGTACAACCCCAATTCCAAAAAAATGGGGATGCTGTGTAAAATGTTTAGTAAATGTAAAGAAGAAAGAATGCAATGCTTTGGAAATCTCATCTAAAAACATATTTTATGCACAATAGAACACATATCAGAAGATGAAAGTGGGACATTTGTCCATTTATTTAAAAAAAATTAACTCTGTTAGAAATTGATGGCAGCAACACATCTCACAAAAGTTGGGCCATGTCTACTATTGTGTAGTATCGAGACCAATTGCTGGAGTCTTGGGAGAGGAATGTTGTCCAATTCTTGTCTCATGTAGGATTCTAGCTGCTCAACGGTCCTGGGTCGTCTTTGTCATGTTTTTTGTTTTATAATACGCCAAATGTTTTCTATTGGTGAAAGGTCTGGACTGCAGGCGGCCGGTTCAGCACAGGACTTACAAGTCTATGGGGGAGAGCGCATACAAGAGCCTGAAAAGAGTCCGATTTTTGTACATCGCGCAATTTTAGCCGGTGAAACCACTGAATTGCAGGAGTAGGCGAGTATAAAAAATACATCACCCTGCTCCCTGTCACGTCCCATAACAGCATGATAACTCAGTTTATGGTGCTGTGGGGATGTAACAAGTTGATTTTAACTTGCATTCGTTGATTGAAGGACAAATTGTGTTCACAGACAAAGATTTCTGGAAATACTCCTGAACCTCTCACCATCTTTGTTTCTGAGAGACTCTGCCTCTCTAACATGCTCTTTTTATACACAGTAGAATATTGACCCTCTAGCTTTTTTCAATTAGTACCACTTACTATTCCAAACTTTTGTTAACCCTGTCTCAACTTTTTTGAGATTTGTTGTTGCCATCAAATTCTAAATGAGTTCAATTTTTTAACTGAAATGTAAAAATGTCCCACTTTCACCGGTATGTGTGCTATTTTCTCTTGTGAATAAAATATTGTCATATGAGATTTCCAAATGATTGCATTCTTTTTCTCTAAACATTTATTTTTACTTTACCCAGTGTCCCAACTTTTTTGGAATCGGGGTTGTAGTTCTAAAATGTAGCCATCAATTGTTTCTTTCTGTTTTGCTTGGGGATCCATGCTTCACTGATGTACAAGTTCAAACCTCCAGCCAAGTTCTCCCTCTATATAAAGTAGCTGCAGAAATCTGTTTATCTCCCTTGTGTGGTTACAGTCCTTTGTTTTTTAAAATCTGGCTTTTTTCTGTTTCCTCCAGCTGCATTGTATGTTTTGTTTTCACAGAAATGTCTCTAGTGTTATAGGGAAGGCTGAAGGGTCTTGTTTTTCTGCTCACTTAGACAAAAGGACAGCTAAATTGTTCATTTCCTGTGCAAATAGCTACATTTAACAAGGAAGAGCTATAGGAAGCTACACATGGTATAGAGGAAAAAGCAGAAAGAGGCGTGTGATTTGGGATGAATAGGGTACTCATTGCTATGATGCACTCATAGAAAGCAATGCAATACAGAAAACTGGCCCATGAGAATATTGGCTTTTGGTCATACATGAAACCATAATTAATAGCAATATGGGAAAGATATTTATTAAGAATTCTGGTCATATGTATTCACTTTATTGTGCAGAACACATACCGGAGACTCGGTCTCATGTGTATTATGTCGAAATATCTTTCTGATTTTCCCCTTTCTCTGCTGTCAGATTGCTGGGAGATACACAGACTAACAACCATAGTTTTTCAGTGTGGCAGCATTTCTCTAACATCAAGTCTGTCTCACATTACTTAAAATTGTCAGCTTAAGGCAGAATTGGCAGTGATGTGAGCACACTGAGGGGACAAGGAGGTTTGGAAAGGCTTAAGCCATGACTTTCCACCTCTTTTACTGCTATAATAATGCTCTCTTCACATCATGTATACGTGGAACGTGTAGCTTCAGCTTATGCAAATAAGGAAGATGGAACAATATCTCCCATATTTGCATATTACCCAGAGGAGCATTAATGGCCTTTTAAGTCTCTTAACTCACTCACTGTCTAGGTGCTCTCCCTAAGGAGAAAAGATAACATTTCTGACCTGCCTCAGCTTATGTAACATCACCCATTGACTTGCATTTTAACAAAACTTATACTATGAGGTGTTTTTTTCCATAATCCCTTTAATCAACTGAGCTTTTTAATACAAAGAAAAAGGTATGTGGACACTTTACCGCCTAAACTTCTGCAAAAGGACACTCTTTTAGCATATATTGAGCCTACTATACCCTATGGACATGTTTGATGTATGCACTGGGAACATTTCCCATTGTATACAGTTGCAAAATCATTTATTCTCCCCAACCCCCACCATTTGCAAATGAGGTTTATTTGCCAAATTTTCAAATATGCAGCTGTTTGCAAAAAAAAGAAAAAAACAATCAAACAAGAACAATTTAAATAGTTTAACACAACTAATATAACAAGTGGTTTCTCCAAGTTCAGTACAAAATGCTATTTTTAATGACTACTGCATTCTTAGAATTATTCAACCCCTTTATGATAGTCTATTACTTAGGGCTCCCACACACTTGCGTTTCTGTTTTTTGTTAGCGCAAATTGTCAATGGGACTTTCTAATGTTAAAAACAGAACGCAACGCAATGCACCAAAACTGCAAGTTGCATTGAGTTTTTAATATTAGAAAGTCCCACTGACAATCACGTTAACCAAAAATGCAAATGCAAGTGTGTGGGAGCCCTTAGTGGAGCACCTTTTGCTGTTCTGACCGGATGCAAACATGATGCATAGCCAGACACTGGCTTCTGACAGCATTCCTAAGGAATCGTAGCCCATTTCTCATGGGCAATGGCCTCCAGTTCACTGGGTTTGCTTGCTGTAACTGCCTGCTTTGAAGCCCATCAGAGATTTTGTATGGTGTTCAAGTCAGGCAGCTGTGATAGCCACTCCAGAATCTTCCAAGTCTTCTTCTGAAGTCAAGTTTTGGTGGACTTTGAGGTAGATTTGGGATCATCATCTTGTTGGAAGGTCCAATGACTCCTAAGCTTTAGCTTCCTCACAGAACGCATGATGTTTGCTCCTAGGATTTCTTGCTACTTAAATGACTCCATCTTGCCCTCCACATACTGCAGGTTTCTAGTGCCAGAGAAAGCAGAATAGCCCCAGAGCATCGTGAAACACTGCCATGCTTCATCGTAGGCATGATGTTTAGCATCTCCTTCATTCTTTCTCCTCCAGACATACCGCTGATGCATAGGCTGCTCTCTATACTTGGCTGGTTTATACTACTTTTTTTGAAAGTAGTATAAACTACTTTCACAAAAAAAAACTTATTCTTGTGGAGAAAGAGCCCAGAAGAACAATCAGAGGTTGCAGACAGCAGTCTGAATGGGAGTGTTGCTTCCCAGACTGTCCTGCATTGTCTGCCTGTTTTCTTTATACCATTTGTTATCTTGTTTCCTAGCCACATGTGTACGAACCCGCGTCTAAATGCAATGTAATTGCGTATGCACTGTGGTTCGAACACATCCATAGAGATCAATGGAGCTCATACGCGTGCAATCCGCCGTAAAGTAGAGCATGCTACGATTTTACTTTCACTCGCAGAATCCACAATTCCTACCGCAAGTGTGAGCGAAACTCCAAAAGTCAATACATTTGATAGGCCGTGTATTACCGCGGATCATACACACGGACGACGATCACAGAATCAATTCAAATCCAATTGTGTGAGCCCGGCCTAACTCCAAGACTACAGTAGTCATTAAAAGTGGCAGTTAGTGCTGAATTTTGAGAAAGCACTTGTTATGTTAGTTGTGTGAACTATTTTAAATGGTTTTCTTTCTTTTTTTGTGCAAACAGTTGATTGTGGGGGTTGAATAATTTTGATTGCAACTATATGTCTAAATTAGTTTCTTTTGTTGATAACCCAACCGTTTCTTTTCAATCAATTTGTGTTTGGAACCTTTACAGGATTACCAGTATGCACATGTAGTGGTATGGTGATGCTTCGGTTCCATTAGGAAAGGTTGCTGTGGGTGACATTCATTTGTAGAAAAGGAACCTGGTACATTATAAATTCTTTATAAGCAAGTATATATATGGGAATACATTATAAAATGAGTCATATGAATTAAAATCCATGCATACCTCTTGGATTACGTCTGGCACTGGAGCAGCTAGATTGTTTAAAAACATAGCTTTCTGTACATGATCTCTTGTTCTGTTGGGATGAGAACACATCTGCATGCTGCAGTCACTTAGCTCAAGAATGCTGTTGTACATCCATGGAGAATGTTACTAAGTTCCCAAAATATCTTCAGTTTATATATTAAAAAAGAAAACTTGTGGCAGTTGTAGAAAAATGCTAAACTTTTATGGTGGCCTTGAAATCAGGGAAGGGAAGTGGACAAAACATGGGAGTTTAATAGAAATGACAGTAAGCACACAAATAAGTTGTCAGACACAGGATTTCTTTTTTGTTTTATATAAATACATTTCTATTAAAATTATGAAAAACTATTTGGTTATTTTTCTAATAATTTTTAATAATCGTTAAATTAAAAATCCAAGCTACAGTCATGGAGCCGTCCATCACAGTACAGTAGTGTATTCCCCCCTAGACAGAATACTGCCAGAGGAGGTAATATGACCTGTGATGTCCAGTAACATACCAGGTATGAAAGAGGCATACACTATGGGCTCATGCAGTAGATTTCTGTGGTTGCCGTATTACAGATCAGTACAACACAGATCTCTAATATAACCATGTCATGGAGGCCTGATACTTGATGGATTGAGAATCTAACAATTTAAAGCCCATACACAGAATAAAAGTTAGTCAGTGGAACAATGGAAACATTTTTATGTTGTATGAAGTTATTAAGAAACTTGTGACCTAGTTTGTCATTTTCTTAAACCTCATTTAAAACGATTATTCAACTTATAGCCTTTACCAGGAACTCCCCAGTTACCGTGCATGAACAGGTCAGCTTGTCCTGGTGGTTTTTTAATAGAACATGGAGGATACGCAGCGACCAGACAACTCTGGTTACTTACCTCCAAAGGAAACAAAGTATCAAGGCGATTAACATCCAGCAGCGTATCAGATGTTGGTTTCCATTATGCTGGAAAGGATAGAAGAATCAAGCTTGTTGAATCTCAATGCCTGAATCTTCTGTACTTCCTGGAGATAAGCTGCCAACAGACCTGTCTAGCTGCAGCTTTCTTCACTCTCCCCATATAAAACACATGAATGCGTTCCCAAACTGAGTGTTTATGTGTATGGGGTGCTAGGGGAAATAGCTTTCAGCGGCCAGCTATTGAAGCCGCATTAGTGCCTTTGTGCATTAGATTGCTGTTCCCATAACATTTGGCACCATCTGCTGACCAAAATTTAATATCTAGGGGCAGTTTTACAAAAATGTCAGCTGAAATCTGATAAATCAGATAAGTCCTTCAGTTGTCGTTAGTTGTTCCATTTTTGCGACCTGAAAAGGAACGACTGTTGAGTAGCTTCTCACTTAGTGTAAACAGAAGTTGCTCAATGTTTGAGCGACTGCATGTTGCAGTGAATGAAGGCGGTTGGGCTGAATCGATCCTCGGCCCACTCCACCACCATTCCCTCCATGTAAAGCATTGAAGTGATAGTCACTGGATCGGCTTAAGCACCTGAAGTCATCCAGTGTAAAAGGCCTGTTAGTTATATATATATATATATATATATATATATATATATATATATATATATTCCCTCAGTATGTTTTTTCTTTATGTGAGTTGAGGTGTTTTCTTTGTTTTTCTGTATTACCATTGTATACCTTACTGTACATAGTATTTCTGTATGGAGCAGACATAAAATGACGATTAGACCTCTTATGTTTGACGCTTTACCCGATGTCTGATGTGATTATTATTTATTTCGTGTATAACAGTTATGTGTATCTCTAGATATTTCCTAATCTATGTTTTGTTCCTTTAAGAAAAGTGTATATTGTGCCCTCATTCAACATGCTGTAAGCAGATAAAGTAGTGGTGGAAGAAATTGAGGCCGGGTTTGTTCAGTGAACAATCAGCCATATGGCTAACATACATTAGCAAATCCTTTAAAGAGTCTTTACTTAATTGGAAGAGGGCTGTACAGTCTTTGATGAAGTCTGCGAATAATGCCATCTCTAACCAGCAATATATTAAAAGTGGTTTCTGTGCCATCAAACCAAAAGTCCTGAAGACAAAGCTTATTCTATATCTTGTGACAGACACAAACTTCATTTAGTCGGCATGAATCACTGTGGTGTAACATCAAATACATTTATTTTCCTGCTTTCCATTGCTACATATGTTTTGTGCTAAATGACGTTATTTCTTTGATTAATTGTCTTCTTTATCTCCATTTTCCCATCTTTCTCTTGCTATCTACTCCCTTCCTTTCTGTTATTCCCAATCCACAGAGGACCTGCAGCTTTGGTGGATTCGACCTAAACAATCGCTCAGTACACGTCGGAAATAATGCAAACTCTCTGGTGAGTTCATTGTGCTTCTCCTTACAGAAGAGATTGTATTTAAACTCACTAGTATCTGACATAATATATAAAGTTTATTCCGTAGGAGTCACTGGTGCCTTAGATGTGTGTTGTTTGAATATTGGACATATTTGAATTATATAATTGACTATATTACAAGGAAAATACTATTATTGCTGCTTATAAAGTACATATGACTGAATTCACTATTACTTTCTTTCTTTATTTTCATTTGTTTATCACAGTGCCCGCATATATAAAAACATTTGTGAAAAAAAAGTCCATGTATACCATAGCATGAGATCAATGCTTTCAAATGAAAGCTGGAATCTGACTGGTTACAATATTGGCATGTTCTTGAGACAATTTGTATGTGTTAGGACTAGTATTTTTTCTTTATAAAGGGATTCTGTCACAATACCTTTATTACACATACACTAAACATGGCAGAAGAGTTACATTGCCAGGGGGTGGCATCTAGGTTTCTATAACTTCACGTATAATTTTTTTGTACTCGATAATTGCCCTTTTACACACAACGATTATCGCTCAAAATTCTCTCAAAAGCCATCTTATGAACGATAATCGTTGTATGTAAATGTGCCCATCTTTCACTTTTCTGCTGAACAATGATTTTCAGTTTGGCATAAAATCCATCATTCGGCAGAATAGCTGATAAGAAGAACCACTCGCTGTTTTCTGCGCTGATAACATTTTCTCAGCTGTCAGCCCCGCGGCAGAACAAAGGGAATGTATTCAGAGAACTGAATGTATTTGCTGTTCTCTGAATACAGCTCATGGCTGCTCACACGCATTGCTTAAGCTTCTAATTGGTACTAATAGGCATTAGTACCAATTAGTAATTTATACAAAATGATCGCTCAAAAGCCATCTTTTGAGCGATCATCTTTGTGTGTAAATGGGCCTTAAAAGCTATTTCATATGTGCTGTCATCACTTAAAGGGTTTTTTTGGGTAAAAACTATTGATGACCTACCCTCAGAGGCTATTACACTTTTGCACCCTTTCCAGGTGTCGGAGGCATATGTGCTGGAAATGTTGATTTCAATGAGTGTGAAGCCAGCTTAGACATTTCCACTCCTATTCCCTATAACACATGTCCATGCGTTGCACTGACAGTGAGCCGGGTGATAAGCTCATCGCTGGTGATCCCAAACACTGGGTTCCCTGTGATTAACTATTGGTGACTCATCCTGAGGATAGTTTTGCCCGAAAAACCCCTTTAATTCAAATGAAGTTCTGTCTTTGAAGTTTCAATGCACAATCTGTCCGTAGTTTTAGCTAATGACATATTGTGGATTTTAATTATACCTTATAAATTGTGGTATATTATAATACTAATAGTTAGATGTTTTTCTACATTTCACCTACCTCCCTTTTCCAGTATCTTCGCTATTTAAAAACTGTTGAAGGAACAGAATCATGAATTAGTCTATATAATGAGCAGGTACTTGCCTTATGTGAGAAGTTTTACATGGTATGGTCCAGTAATGGAATGGGGTCAACCTGGAAAATGTTATGTTGTAAAGAAAGAGTGCATAGCATAACTGCAGATACCTAAAATACTCTCGTGTGGATAATGAAAACGCATTACTGAGAACCTCTTGTTATATAATACCCTTTCGAAAAAATGTGAAAAACATAAGACATAAAACACCAGCTTCAAAATGTCCCAGCTGTGGGAGATGTAGACTATTCCATAGTGCAAAGGCCATGCTAAAGTGATGCATCAAGAGTATATGTTTGACTTTAGACTAGATAATCATTAAAAAAAACAAAGAAGGTCTATATCTACCCATAGATAGCTTACTGGACTCAGGAATGTGAAAACAAACATATCACAGGCAATATCCCCTGAGTAAGGTGCAAAAGGAGACAATAAAAGATGCCAGAGCTGGGAAGCAAGAAAGTACAAGCCCAAATTAGGAACTGGAAAAAAAAATGCTCATCAAAGGGAACAGTAAAATTAATGCATTTCAACCTAGATTTACATCCTCTCTATAGTAGGTCATTGAGGGAAAAATTAAAAGCCTTAAATATTAGAGCTGAGCGAATATACTCGTTTCAAGTAATTACTCGATCGAGCACCGCGATTTTCGAGTACTTCCGTACTCGGGTGAAAAGATTCGGGGGGTGCCGGGGGGGAGGAACAGGGGGGAGCCCTCTCTCCCCTCCCCCCCCACTCCCCGCTGCAACCCCCCACTCACCCACGGCGCCCCCCCGAATCTTTTCACCCGAGTACGGAAGTACTCGAAAATCGCGGCGCTCGGGCGAAAAAGGGGCGTGGCCGAGTAGGTTCGCTCAACTCTATTAAATATCCTATCATTTACCACTTATACTGTATGAGTTCCCAAAAATATATAAAAGCTGTGGAAAAATAATGATTTTAAATAACCAGCTTCTCTCTGCCCTCAACAAGGGGAGTTTATACCAGGATCTGTACCACTCTAAACAAAAGTTTAATGTTGAGATTGGAATAATGCACTATATTTGACTAGACTGGTTATTTAAAGCTAGATTCCAGTTGGATCGGAAGAAGAATGTATTTCACTAGGTTTTGTTGAGAGTCCAGAAAACAAACAGAAACTCTCCACACTGGAGTACCAAGGATAAATCTTCAGAAGTATCTGAGAGATAAAATAACACATCCTCAGTGTATAGGGATATCCTGGCCTGTCTTTTTCCTGTAGGGTGAGGCCCCATGTGAATCAAAATGGCCAAAGGCTCTATAAGTAAAGACGATTAAAAGAGGAGCGAAGGCAGCCCTGTCGTGAACGGAGAATCATCTAATAAGCTCAGCATTTACACTAATCTGGGCTTTAGGCATCTTAACCACTAAATGAAACTTTTACCAAAACCAAAAGTATCAAGCATCTCCGAAAGGAAGGGCCGCACCATATTGTCAAACACTTTGGCAGCTTCTAAAGTCAGGATGGAGAGGCTCCCCAACCCTGAGCACATCTTTAAGTTATAGAAAAATCTCCTAATATTAATATTGTTTTTTATCAGAATATTTTTATTTCAAATGACAAAAAGTTAAGTTACAGAAAACACTCATCAAAAAGGCCCAAACTTTCACCCCTAACATGTCTCATAGATAAAATAGAGAGATCAACGGTAACATGTTAAAACAGAGACATGGTACATTTTGTGTGTGGAAGAACTTCAGTAATGCTGTAGGTAAATACAGAAAGGTATAAATCGTAACTTTTATTAAAAAGATGGTCAAAAATAAATAATCGAAAACCTCAGAGTCACAGATGATGGCTACACCGAAAAAAAGAAGAATGGATCTACTGGAAAGTGTCTAGCATAACCCATAGAAGTTACTAAAGGGGACACAGAAGCACAAGTATATAAGGAAATACCGCGCCTTCTGTACAGGTCAGCCCAGGACCAGAGTCTAATGACACTACAAGGCATTATTAGTTCAGCCTAACCTGCTACTTGAACCAGATATCTCCCCTTGGATACCAAGGAGACAAAATCGCATTCTCCCTCAGCAGGATAATAGGCGTATTCACCATTACACTCTTGGATTACTCATAGAGTAATGAGGGATATCAGAGAGTGAATCATGTGACTTGCTGGAGTGCAGCGTGTTCATGCTCCAGCAAATAGAATAATGAACAAATGGAGCACCAGCAGCCAGATCGCACATCATGTGACCAGAAGTGTGAAGCAGATGTAACCTAGATATTGTGAATTATTGTTCCATCGAGTTAAAAAAAAAAATCTTTAGTGAACCAACAAAATACTTTGACTTCTACATACTTCTATCGTCAGTCTATACATGCTTCTAATAATCATCAGACAGAGACTGGTGCATCTGTGCTGCTTCTGCATCCACTTCATTGCTGCACAACTGTCTGTGCAGGTCAAGTTGGAGCTGTTGCACTGATCGCCACTATTTAGACGCTCTGATTTGAATCCTGCTTTTGAATGTACCACGGCTAGCGCACTCTGAGGATGCTCTGTAGAGTGTGCTCCAGTAATGGCGAACAGCCAGTGACATGTGCTCCTGACGATGATGAATGGGCAGAGCATGTGTACCCTGTGCATACTCAGAGTGCAGTGATGAATATGTCTAATGTAAAGTATTTAAACAGGCAGATCTAATGCCGAAGAAGCAATGAGGTAACAATTATGAGCCATAGCAATCTAATGGCCAAGAATTAGTGGCTTGGCAATTAGAATAGCCAGCGAGCATATAATGTAATTCAGATCATATAAAAAGGACCCTAAACAAGATTTCATGGGATAGTCTCAAAACAAAGCTTATGCTTCTAGTAATCACTTGTGGTTCCACCAATGGATTGCGTCCTACTTAAGCTCTCGCCCTACCCTCTTTTACATTAGACTGATGGAGTTTGACCTGATTTATGCTTACAGGAGAACGATGGAGAGTTCATATACAAGGAAGTCATCAAATCCCCCACCACACCAAGGATCTCACTTGGTAAAAAAGTCAAGTCTGTCAAGGAAACCATGAGGAAAAGGATGTCCAAGAAATACACAAGTTCTGTGTCAGAGCAGGTCAGTAGGAAATTTACATTCCTTTTCTGTAAATTGTTTATTGAAATGAAGCTGCTTTGAATTCTGGATCCCAGCTGTGTTCCAGAGAACATACAACATATGTACGCCACAGTGACTGATACAGAGCTACATTACAGCCTCACAGCCCGCAGCTTCTCATCACTCTTTCTTCACTACTAAAATTGCTAAAAAGTCAATGAGAATTTGTACATACAATGTTTGCTGATTTTAATCCAGTTCTAACATTCGTGTAACTTTTGTGGTGGGAGGATGACTAATGCTTGGTGTCAGCTGGGTGCAAGTATGCTGATCAGCCATAAGATAAAAGGGGTTTTCCCATTTAAAAAATTTTATCTCTAGTCTACTTGATAGGGCATAAAGGTCTGATGACTGGGGATCCTCTCTGATGCCGAGGTCTCAATGCCCCATATAAATGAAGCAGTGGTGTGCATTTACTTCTGTGACAGATCAGTGTGATCAGCGAATGTTCTGTATCCCATAGGAATGAATGCAGCGGGGGTCTGCTTTCATTTCTACGGGAGGAAGATCAATGCGTTCATGTATCCTATGGATATTCATAGAGCAGTATTCGCGCATGTGCATCACTGCTCCATTTATATGGGGTATTTGGGTACTCAAAAGAGCAGGATCAGCGTTCCAGGAATTTATTCCCTACCCTATAAGTAAGGGATAGAGTTCTTTAATGGGAAAACATGTTCTAAACCACAAATAACATTATCTCATGTCAATGAAAACTGTCAAATTGTGAAATATATAAGGGTGCTTTCACACCTGCATTCTGCTTTCCTGCTCCAGTCAGAGAATTCCCACAGCTGAATGGTTCCATCTCTGGACGGAACCGAACAACGCTGGGCAGACCCCATTGACTATAATGGCGTCTGCCCAGCTGCTGGATTTTTCTTCATTGTCAGCTGCATCTGTGACGGAACCTCCAGACGGAGGTTCCGATGCAGATTTCACACCACCCTTAGCCATGAACTGAACAATCAGTTCTTGAAGCTGATGTGTTGGAAGCATAAGGATCTGAGCCACTTTGACAAGGGCCAGATTGTGATGTCTGAATGGCTGGGTCAAAGTATCTCCAAAATAGCCGATCTTGTACATACCAGAAATGGTAGGGTGTATGTGCCTCACTTGCCTCGGAAGAGTTGGCACCAGGATACTCTATAGCAGGGGTGTCAAACTCATTTTCACCAAGGGCCAAATCAGCATTATGGTTGCTTTCAAAGAGTTGAAGTGATTGCGTGGGCACAAATACGCAGTGAATATGCAGGAAATCATATCAATGAGGCTGTCTGCATTCAGTTTTGCATGCACAAATACACAGTGTATTTGCGCACATAAAAGCACACCAGAGTGGGTAAAAAACATGGGCATAAGCGATTTTTAGTCACGCAAATATGCAGTGTATTTGAGCCCTAATAATGACCCCCATAGTGGCCCCAGTAGTAATGATGACCTCTATGGTGGATGCAGTTGTAGCATTGCCCCCACAGTGGCCCCAGTGATAAGTGACCCTATAATGGCCCCAGTAGTATAGCTCGTAAAGTATGCAGTACACAGCCAATACGCATGTACAAGCGTATTTGCTGCATATGTTAAATCCCCATTGCCTATATTGGTGCATATTATGCATAAAATAGGACATGCTGTCTTTTTTTCACGTGCATAATAAGGTGTGAGTGGCCCAATAGATATTAATGGGCTTGTAGCACCGTGTATTACATGTGTGATACATGGCAAAACATACCCATGTGACCTTTCTCATGGGATGGAATTAGGACAAAGAACGCAGCCAAATCTGCAGCTGCGGATTTCCACACCCAAATTTACAGGTCTAAGGCTGGGTTCACACAGGGCGGTTTTGCCGCGCGGAATTTCGCCATGGCAAATCCGCCCACGGCCGCTAATCTCGGGATTAGCCAGCTATGTGGACGAGATTTCTCAGAAATCTCGTCCACACGGGACGGCCAATCCGCTGCGGTAAGTCCGGCTGAAACCGCGGCTGCGGCCGCCGCAGCCGCGGTTTCAGAATATGCAGCATGTCCATTCTTTTTTTCATTCCGCTGCGGCCGCGCTCTCCTCTATGGGAGCGCCGGCCGCAGTGAAAGAGCGAGCAGCCGGGCCGCTTCAAAGCCACCGCGTTCTCCCAGCGGAAATCTCGCGTTTTTTTCTCCGGCCAAACCGCAAGATTTCCGACGGGAATCCGCACCGTGTGAACCCAGCCTAACTGATGTGGAATTGCAGACAGGTTTTAAGCCATTTTCATTCCCTGCATATTTTGATGCAGAATTTAACATGGCTAGCGATGCATTGTGCGGCTTATTCCGCCCCGTGTGAAAGGTCCCTAAGGAGTCTCAGCACTAACTACAGCTCAGCTCACTCATTGTCCAATAAAAGTGAGAGCATACTCCACATGTGCGTTACTAGCCAACGCGTCCACATTGACTCATCTCAAGAACACCAGGCTAATTCCCAAAGGATTCTAAATGGACGCTGTAAGGGGATTCTGGGAGTACGCCCTGCTGGGATTCTGCACCAAAGTCTGCACTGCTAATAACCAGCAGAATTCTGCTATTTAAAATTGGATATTAAAATCGTCACATTAGCGGTGTGGATTTAGGGGCTGCATATTCCGCAGGAGGGCATATCATACAACGCTGCTGTGCAATATCCCTTGTGAAAGGTCCCTTATGAATCATCACTGGAAGCGCCTGGTTGCTTGCTCAGGTGCTGCCTACGAAGAGACGGTGCTGCTTGGGGGAACCACGATCAAGATGCCAGATCTTTTGTGTAGCATGGACGACATCTATATTACAGATGTGCTGGGAGCAGATATTGCTTCTGTGCCATCAGTACTTTCACGCTTTACATGAAGGTTGTTTCTTTTCTGTGTGTTGGTCTTTAAGCTCCTTGTAAGACAGTAGAGGTCGGAGCGGCATTGGGCTTCTTGCATCACGTGAAAAGAAAAAAAGGTCTTTCATTCAAATGAAATTAATTTGCAAAGCTGCTGTAGAAAGTGCAGAAAGGTAATGGTGCTGAAGAGGCTTCACAAAGTGTTCCCAAACTCAATAATCGTGAGCAAACACTCTGATTTATGATGATCTGGTCCGCGGATTAAGAGAAAGCAGCGACATTCAAATCCAGAATAATCAATACTTTTAAATCCTTTTCTCTAGCACATTTTCTAATTCATGGAAGAAGTAAAAATTTACAAGGTTAGAGGGACACAGTGTAATAGATTCTCTACACGCTGGCACATGCTGCCCCCTAGCTGTACAAAGTTGTATTACAAACAGCCACAACATAATTTTTAGATTAAAGTCATCTTATCAATGGCAAAGTGAGTTACAGAAGATAAAGGACTATGGGAATAGAAAGTACCATTTGGTTTCCACACATATGAAATGACTAAATCCAGTTGTTTGTATGCTGCTGTCATTATTATTCTTTCTACTGTTATTACATTTTATAGGCCCCTTCATGCTCCACAGTGCTGGTTACAATCTATTCCAATACCTCATCTTACTGTCGCCTCTCACCATGCGGAAAATGAGAGCTAGACTTGCTGGCGAATGACTTTGCATGGCTAGAATTATTATTGCATTATTTGGCCTATACCATAAAATCATTGGTATACATAAACTTCTATTCTAATCATATCACTTGTGGAAACTTGGAGAAGCCATTGGCATCATTTATTCCTGATAGGAGACAAATGAGCCGCATGCTACACTGAGCTGACAATGCTTTACTAATCCAACAGATATGTCATTTTGACACATTCAGATTGAATTCATTGCACTGATGCCGGTTGAAGGCATATTTATACCACGTTTTTTCTACTGCTTTTAAGTGTGTCTTCTGAAGCAAATATACACCTGTACACCTTAAATCAGATTTTGTATATCTCAGAACCATCGTTTTGCACGTTAACCCATTTTGCAGAGTTCCTTATTAGAAATGATTAATGTATACGAACTAGTAACACTTGTGGGCATACGGGCACATGCAGAGCAGTAGTGTAGTTATTGGTCTGCGGGTGCACCCTAGCGCAATCCAGTTACACCACTAAGGCCGGGCTCACTCGAACGGGTCAGAACCCGCATGCAGATATCCACACCTGCGATCCATCACAGAAAGTAATTGTGAATGGTCATGGAAGATCACGTATGCGTGCGGATGGATGCATATGCACAGCGTATCATCCGCGCAGAAGAAAACTCGCAAGCAGGGAATGACATTAGAACAAGCAACCGCCCAAGCAAAAATTCCTTCGATATATGGCCGTTATTTTCTATATGTTGTCCTATGAACTTGTGAGCGTTTATGACGCTCACACTCAATGTTAATTGCATATTGACTGAGAAGCGCTTGCATTCATTCACTTCAATGGAAGGCGTTCGCGCGGAATCTGCACTAACATAGAGCACGCTGTGATTTTTCTCCTATTCACGGAATACACAATTCATACCCGTGAGCGAAAATTCAAAAATACATGACTTTCAATGCCCACAGATCTTCCGCGTGGACGGTGATCGTGGAATCTTGCAATTTAAATCCGTTCATGTGAGCGCGGCCTAATACACAGCATTTTGTAGCACTTCCTATAATGATATGTCTTCTTAGAATATTCTTCTGAATGACAGGTTTTAGGACACAGTGCAAAGATTTTATTGCTTTCTTGTCACCTGTCAAACAGCACTGGATTTAGGCAGCCTGCACACGGGCGGATTTGCATTGGAGAATCTGGAACAGGCGTCCGCCTCTGGATTCCGCAGCAAATGCTGCCCATAGCATGCAATGGCAAAACGCAATTTCCTGCCCACAAGCGGAAATTGATTGCGATTTTCTGCTCGCGGAGAAGAAATGGCAGCATGCTGCCATTCTATGCGGCTTCCATGCAGACGATTTCCATTGAAGTTCCGCAGTCATCATTGCAGAAAGGACGCGGGATCACTGGAATCGCCTAGCGACGTTGCGGCATAATCTGTACTGCGCATGTGCAGCCTCCACATCCGCAGTACAGATATGAAGACGGCGGACAGGTATGCAGAGGTCACCGGCCTGGCACAGGGTCAGATTCCGCAATGGGATCCCGCATGTGAAATCCGAGGTTATTCTGGGGTGTAAGGAGTGATTGTATGTTTCAGCAAGCCTATCAATCCTCAATAAGGCAGCAGCCAAAACATTTTTGGATGCCGTGTGCATCCTGACTTGATAACCCCACAACAGATTAACTAGCTTTTGTGTTATGTGCAATGATTACTCCATCATGAGCAGTATGGTTCTTCTTTTACAAGAAGTACATAGTACGGAATGCTTTTGTCTATGGTGTTTGGAAGTGGTCAGTGGAGAATAAGTTGCTGAAGCCATTTCTAGTAAGTGACATACAGCTATTGTTCTGTAACGTTGCGCTATATAAATGATTTCTATTGAAGGGTAGAAACCAGAAGACTTCAGCTGAAGAGTAGTAAGTGCTAGGAAGCCTGGCCAGCTCTGGTGCCCCGTGGTCGTCTGACACACAACACACAAAGGGGTTATTTTGGTTCAGAGATCACGTTGTTCTGTCTTCTATTCCAGCTGAGTTGCTACTGTAGACATTAAATACATTTGTTGCTGGTCTTGCAGAATGGAAATTATAGGTTTCATCTGACTAATTTTATGACTAGTTGTAAGTTCCATGTACTTGGCCTGTCTGAACCCGTCTTGGCGTCGTTAGAGAGACAAGTTGCTGCTTCTGTACACAGCAATTTTCCTAAGTTCCATATAATATACACTGACTTTGTGACTTTCTATTGGTCGAGAGCCTATTGCTATGTTGTAATTGTTTCATACATGGATATTTGGAGGGTTAAATTCCAGGATATAACTGCTGGTATATAAACTACAGATAATTACTGTAACTGCAAACACAATCCTGTAAGCTGCCATGTCATGTAGCTACTAATAATGTCTTAATTAAAATGAACCCAGAATTCACATTCCTGACATTTTTAAGACATCCTGTGATCCCAGATTTGCGAGAACATACGGTTCATATGTGATACATGAGTTCAAGGTAATGAAAGGAAACCAAGGAAACGAATACTGTGGAATTTCCATGCGTAAAATCCACAGAAATACGCAGCAAATAGAACCCATTGATATTAATCGTTCGTACACATTTTCCGTTTTTGCGCACCGATTTCTTGTGCATGCAAAAAAATAGGATTTTTTATTTTGTGCGCATTTGCTCAGCAAAGGGCCCCATTGAAGTCTATAAAAGGGAATGCACAAAATACAGCGCAAAACTGCGTGGAAAAGAACAATTCTGGACCTCATAAGGCTAAATAGCCTTTTAAATGAAGCTCGGTGTGTCTTGCATGTGCATATGAATAGGACCTGCTTTTGCAAAAAGTAAAATGCGCAGACATGCACACAAATCAGCCTTGTTCATAGCGGAACTGAGTTGTACTGAAGTGTGCACATTTGCGCATACACTCAAGTGAAGGGGCCCTTAGGTGTTTGTGGATTCACTGCAGACTTTCTGCAGTGGACCTGATATTATTATAAAAGTAAAAGAAAAGAGAACATAGAACTAGTCCTCCAAACAAGCCCTATCGTCCTCCACAATTCTCCACACAACCCCCTTTATCCTCCACACAACTCCCACAGTCCTCCAAACAATCCCCCATCATCTTCCACAAACCATCAAACAACCCCCATTGTTCTTTATAGTCCTCCAAACAACCCTCATTGTCCTGTACAGTCCTCTAAACAGCCCCTGTTATCCTCTGCAGTCCTCCAAACAACCCCAATGGTCCTCCACAGTCCTCCAAACAACACCCATCATCCTACGCTGTCCCCCAAAATAACCCTTGTCCAGGCTTAAGGCCCATTTACACGCAACGATTATAACTCAAAATTCAAACGACCACAAATGAGTGATATTTTTTTTGCGTGTAAACGCTACTATTCTGCACTTTTCGTTTGAAAGATGATTTTAAGCTGAACTTAAACTCCATCGTTCAGCCACAAAGAAAGAAAGTATCTCTCAACAGACTGCATGCTGTGTACTCCACAGGAGTCGGGAGATTACATTGTATTCTGCTGGCAGCCCCGACGAGAACAATGCAGCTGTGTGCAGAGCCCAGCGTGTGTTTAATCACAAGCTGGGCTCTGCAAACAGCTCCCTTAAGCCCATTTACATGCAAATAAAGATGATAAAGTGTTAATGGACATAAGTGTCCATTAACACTTTATGTAAAAAGATTGCTAAAACTCTCAATCTTTCAATCGTTTGAAAGATCATCTTTGTGTGTAAATGGGCCTTTACATGGATTTTGTGGCCACTGGCCCATCCTTTGCCACAGGTTGAACACCCCTGCTTTAGAGCATATTGAGAGTGAAAGGGGGCTGTAATCAACAAGGGGTGGAAGTCCTGGGGTTTTGAATTACCGCAATTTTCCAAATCAATGCATACATATACATATCATTCAGTCTTCTAAATAGAGTGTTCTGCTCATGTATATACATGAAGAAGTTGTTATGGAAGCAGGATTCTAATATGTAGTGAGATGCATAGCTGCAAGGCAGGATTCCAAAACATTTCTTACAGTTGTTGTTATTACTGTTATTATCGTGAGAGGAAAGCTAAACATGTACGGTTATAATCTGCTGGAATGTATCACAACACAACTTCTAGCACACATTCATTCGTACTTTACCTAGGATTTCTACTTTTTGCTACATTTTAACTGTATACATTCGCCAATTTTGATTATATGGTTGCCAATTTTTCATGGTATACAAAAATATATGCTTGATTTCTTTAAATATTCCATATTAAAATGTTTTTCAGGACTCCAGCATAGACGGGATACCTGGTTCCCCTGAATCTCCTTTACCCCCCTTAAGCACACTCGAAAAGCCAAAACTGAAAGCAGGGGGTTCCGTGGAAAGTCTTCGAAGCTCCCTGAGTGGTCAGAGCTCAATGAGTAAGCATGCCGTAATGAAGTTTCCATTTGGAATCCCTTAATCTAATCATCTCCATCACTATATAAAGTCAGTAGAGAAGCAGAATGCTCTTGCACAGGTTTTTTTTTTTTTTAAATCCAAGTCTGTTTAACCCTTTCCAATCCAATTTGTATCCTGGTTTTCCTAGGGGGCTTACTCTTTTTCTGCCGTTATACAACGGCGCTATCTGCTGGCTAAAGCCAGTACTGCATGAGGTGACATGTTGGATAGGCTCCGACAGCAGAGAGGCTGGCAATATACAGTAAGAGAACCCCGACAGATATGTTTCAACATTGGAGCTGTACAGCCTTAAATCATAATGTCTTCAGACGTCAGACAGTGGATTGGAGAGGGTTAATTGTTGTCTGCTGTCATTTAAGATCATTTCCTTCTTTATTTAGTAGCTTCTGTATATATATGATTCTAGTTGTCTGCATCATAACTACACAACAAGGCGGTCTTCATTATATAGAATGTAGCAGAGCTCTATATATACTTTACATGCTTATTATTTACACATCTGTACTTTTGGTTATGATGGTGTAAAAAGGGGCTTACATTTTTTTTTTGTGGAAGTGTTAAAAAAAATACAGACAGATGTAATGAACCAGGACTTCCAACTGTGGTTCATCTTCTTTGTTAGGTGGTCAAACTGTAAGCACAACAGACTCATCAGCAAGTAACAGAGAGAGCGTCAAGTCTGAGGATGGTGACGATGAAGAGCTGCCATATAGAGGTCCATTCTGCGGCAGAGCTAGAGTGCACACGGATTTCACCCCCAGCCCCTACGATTCTGACTCTCTCAAACTTAAGGTAAACAGATCAATACTATATAGCTTACATCTGTCCAAGCAATGAAGTGTTAAAGAGTTAGTCTACTCACATTCGTAATAAATGATTAACACTGAATACATGACTGGGCTGTTCTTGAACACTTGTAGGGTATCAGTCATTGATATCTGGAAATAGAGTTGTAATATCTGGTAATGAGTTGCCAACTAAAACAGCAAGAAATATTGATGAGCACTTGTTAACAGGGAAGCAGAAGATTTTGACACATTAGGGGACAATACAAGGATCTCTACCATGATCTGTTTATACCCAGGACTGCAACAGTAACAAGAGGTCATCCTCTATGTCTAGAGGAAAGAGGATTTCATCACCAACACAGAAGGAGGTTCTTTACTGTAAAAGCAGTAAAACTGTGGAACTCTTTGCCTGAGGACGTGGTGATAAACGAGTTTAAGTTGGAACTAAACATCCTTCTAGAGTGCTATGATATTACAGGATATAGACATTAAATAACAAGCGGGATTGTTGATCCGGGTCTTACATTTAGGTAGGAACTTTCAAACATTGATCCAGGGATATTCTGACTGGCATTATAGAGACGGGAAGGAATTTTTTTCCCCCAAAATGGGCTAAATTGGCTTCTGCCTCATTGGGTTTTTTGTTGCCTTCCTCTGGATCAACAAGGGACAGTGGGTTGAAACAGGCTGAACTAGAAGGACATTGTCTTCTTTCAGCCTAACCTACTAGATTACTATGTAGTGTTTCAGAAAGTTTCATTACTTTTTTTTTTTTATAGAAAGGAGACATCATTGAAATTATAAGCAAGCCTCCGATGGGCACATGGATGGGCCTTTTAAACAATAAGGTGGGCACTTTCAAGTTCATATATGTAGACGTAATCAATGAAGTTGAAGAAAAACCTAAGCGTCCAACAAGAAGGCGTCGCAAGGGAAGACCACCAAAGCCCAAGTCTGTAGAGGAGCTCTTGGACCGCATCAATCTCAAGGTTTGTTGTTTCTTAATCAGTTTGGTAATCTTATAAAAAAGACGATTAACCCCTAAATCTCCCAGCACTAAGTCTAGTAATGATTAGAAATCTAAGCAAGACAATTGCATCCTCCCAAATTCATATAACCTAAAAGCTCACACAGAAACGGGCAATGATTATAGTGTATACAAACACAAGCCACCTCCATGTTAGTAAGCATTCACACATGTATACTCCTAACAATGGCGGTGTAAAGGCGATATTTACATTTATTGAGAAGAAGCTATTAAAAAATAAATGTGAATTTTATTTTTTTTACTACAATGAACTGAGAGCCCAACTTAATGAAGGTTATAGGTATAAAATAAGATTTATACAGTAATGGTTTCACCTCAGTAATAAAATCACCAAGCATGAAATCAATTGCTTTTATTGCAAAGTGTATTTAATAGAATAGCTGACCAGCCTGTATTACAATCTGATTATTTTTTATGAGTCTTTGCATATGGATTGTCTGGGATTTTATGAGCATATAGGTTTTCTGTAGAGCACTGCAGATATGAGGTCTGACAAACACATAAAGTCCACATTCACAGGACAGGATTTTGGTCATTACTTTAAAGCCAAAACTAGGAGGGGAAAATACACACAGAAAAAGTATAATGTAAAGATTTGCACCTTTTCCATATTTTAGGCCCATTGCAAAATATGGACCAAAATACTGCCGTGTGTAAATGGCCAAAGACAACTTTCTAGAGAAAAGATGATTCCATTAAAGCCCATCTACACTCATTAGCCCTTCTGGTTTCTGGTCCACACACTTGCTTTACATGTTTAATAACTCGCGCTCCATCTGGATCCCTTATGTTGTTTATTAATGCTTTACCTCCTAATCTCGATAAATCTCAATCCAAATCTCATGCTGCTAAATGCTTAATTGTACTGGACTGGAAACAAACCTCACCACCAACTTTACATGATCTAACTTCACAGGATCCAAGATATTTGTAACATGGAATACCTGACTGCTAGTCTTAACAATTCTTTAGATCACTTTTACTTAACTTGAACCCTTTGAGGATTCCAAAACATAAGCTGCTCTCATTAGCTAGTCGATCTTTCAATATATGGATGTTCGCTGATTATCTTCTACTGATCGGACCGTCTCTACAACTACTCTCCTCTACTTTTCCTTCTAACCTAACTTCTGGGCTCTCTTTAATCTCTTCTGATTTGGCTGTTGTTAATTCTTCTCAGTTGGCCTGGTTAATAGGTTTTCTGTTCAGTTTTTGGCACATGTACAAAATGTATTGCCTTTGTATGTTTTAATTCAATAAAGAAGCAATTGATGAACCCCTTAAGGACCAAGCTCAATTAATTTACGGCGCTTTGTCCTGGACTTTAATCTCGACTGGCGCTGTATTTAAGCTACTGCAATGAAAGAGATAGCCGAGGACCCAGAGGAGAAGACCAAATCGATTTTTAACCGCTTCTGCCTTCTCCTTTACAGGCTACAGAGCGTTCAATGAGCGCTATGTAGTGAATAGAGAAGGCGGAAGTGCTACTTCTACTATTTGACCTGGCGATCGTGTGAGAGCAGCAAGGGTACTGGCAGAGCAGCTGGGTTAGTGACTACTTTCATTACAGGGGGATGTTTCCTCTGTAACTGGGGCTCCTATGGATGCCCCAACTACAGTGGAAAAGTGTGCAATTGAAAAACAAAACAAAAATCACAATGTGAATGACCCCCAGAGGTCTTATATGATGTCATGAGGGGCATAGATGGTAAAAAAATGACAAAAATAAATGTAAAAAAAATTACAGAATAAAATAAAAAAAGAAAATGACCAACTGCCAACCAAAACCGTCGCCATATGCACCCTGTAATTCGAAACTATACAAATTATAGATCAAAACATCCAAAACAAAATGAGGAACCCATTCCTGTACCATATTAAAGTTTAAATATGCTAAGTTTAAAAATAAACGATACATTTAAAAAAAAAAAAAATATTTACCTTTTTACCCCTAATAAAACAAAAAAATGGGAGGAAAAGCCAGTGGGAAAAAAAGATATAAAAAATAGCCCTATATGTAATGGGAAAAAACCCAGCAAGAATAATTCTGATAGCTGAATAAAAAAATAGGGCAGTAAAACCACCACATAGGTAAAATCCTTAAAAAATGTCTGTCCCTTTTGGACCAAAACACCCTGGTGCTTAAGGGGTTAAGAAAAAGCCCATCTACACTATTATTGCTCAACTGCAGTGAGGCTTGGTAATATGATAATCACGGCCAATTTCATAACGTTACATGCATATAGCATAATCACCCATCTACCGGAACATGCTAAGTGTTCTGCATGGTACTACAACAGACTTGGCTTTTAAGCAAGCTTCCCTTTGTGAAAAATAGTCTGGAATGTAACTTTCTTGGCCTGATAGATTTTCATAATGAGCAAGTAAGTCACAGTTGTAGCAAAATGTGCCGCAGTGCACAGCAGCTAGCTGTTAATCTAGGCTTATTTCTGAAAGCATATATAGCAGGATTATTTCTGCATTTGGACAACATAAACCTGCTGAAGCTGCCATTGTTTCTGCCTGCTGACATTGCTCCTCTTGTGGTGCTCCAGGAAGGGCTGCATGTGGCATTGATGCCCGTGTGGCTGTAGACATCAGATGTCAGGGTGTATTCTGGGGCCGTGTCACTAGATGTACACAGTGTTGTCCAGTGTCCATCAGATTGCTTGTACGACACTATTTTTACCCCACAAACTGCAGCTAGTTCTTTTGTCAAACTACTAACGGCAGCCTGTCTGTCCATCCGTGCGTGAGTGAGTGGATTTGTGAGTGACTTACATGCTCCCCCCCAATCACATGACAGTGACATCATCACAGGTCCTGAGCACACATAGCTGCTGTACGGCTCGGTGTTCATTAGTATTCCATAGCAACTGAGGCCGCAGGTGGTTTGTAGTCTGCCTGGAATCTGCACAAGGATGTAGGACCTTTGATGACATGTCACGTGATAAGAGGCGGAGCATGTAACGCCCTAACTGGCGATCAAGACCCTTTGATGACGTCATCATCGTGATCAGGGCGCACTATGTAAATCATTCACTTGGAATGAGCATCACCGTCATGTGATCAGGGGTGGAGCATGACGGTGACGTCATCACAGGTCCTTCATCTGCAGTGCTGTGCTGCTTTTGATCACTGTGGTATTGGATGAACAATGTATGTAGCAGTGTTGTGTGTGTGACGTGTATGTAGCAGTGCTGTGTGATGCATACTATATAATTTCCTAATAATTACTAGTCCTTGTATATTGCCCTGCTGCGTCGGAAGATGACAGCATCATCCCCACATATATAACTTTTGTCTCAGAACAAAGTTGTCCTTCACACAGCCTTGTGCACAATGCGGCTGTATCGTCACAAGTGTTCTCCTTGGCTTATGTTATTACAATTCTTCTCTGTGAAGGACACTGTAAAGTGTTACATCTCATGCTAGTGATGGAATACTGCTTTACAATATTGCATACTGCAGTATATACTGTGTCTATTAGACCTCACCTGTTAGTCTATGCTTGCTTTGTAGGAGCACATGCCAACCTTCCTTTTCAATGGATATGAAGATTTAGATACTTTCAAACTGCTGGAAGAGGAAGACTTGGAGGAACTGAATATACAAAATCCAGAACACAAAGCAGTCCTGCTTACAGCTATTGAACTCTTACAGGAATACGACAGTAAGATTTTTTTCTTTTATATACTTGAAAACAGAATTTTCAGAATTATAAAAGTATCTCTTTATTGATTATAATGAGAATGTTATGAAAAATTAAATTCTCAGCTCAAACTATGAGAGAGACAAAATAAATGTACAGTCCAGAGGTAGCATATGAGGAGTGTTAGGGGGTAGAGATGAGCGAGCACCAAAATGCTCGAGTTCTCGTTACTCGAGTCGAACTTCCCGCGATGCTCGAGGGTTCATTTCGAGTAACGAACCCTATTAAAGTCAATGGGCGACCCAAGCATTTTTGTATATCGCCGATGCTCGCTAAGGTTTTCATTTGTGAAAATCTGGGAAATTCACAAAAGTGATGGGAGCGACACAGAAACGGATAGGGCAGGCGAGGGACTACATGTTGGGCTGCATCTGAAGTTCCCAGGTCCCACTATTAAGCCACAATAGCGGCAAGAGCGCCCCCCCCCCCCCCCCCCCCCGCGCGCGCGCGCGCACTGTGAGCATAAAGATCGTTCTCCTCTGCCACAGCTGTAACAGCTGTGGCAGAGAAGAACGATGTTAGCCCATTGAATTCAATGGAGCCGGCAATACAGCCGGGTCCATTGAAAGCAATGCGCTGCGGGCGATCGCGGGATGAATTGTCAGGAAGGCATTAAATATATAAGCCCTTCCCTGCAATTCATCCAGAAATGTGTAAAAATAAAAAAAATATATATACTCACCTGGTCCCGGCAGACGGGAGTTCAGCGGCGGCCGGCGACAGTTCTCTGAACTGCTCTCTGTAGTATTCAGCAGCTGGGGATTTAAAATCCTCGCCTGCTGAATGAGCTGTCTCTGATTGGTCACAGCCTGACCAATCAGAGGCAGGTCTCACTCACACACCCATTCATGAATTCATGAATGGGTGAGTGACTGCTGCCAATCAGATTGGTCCCTGTGCTGAGCCAATGAGAGGCAGCAGTCACTCACCCATTCATGAATTCATGAATGGGTGTGTGAGTAAGACCTGCCTCTGATTGGTCAGGCTGTGACCAATTAGAGGCAGCTCATTTAGCAGGCGGGGATTTTAAAGCCCCGGCTGCTGAATAGTATAGAGAAGCAGTTCAGGAGAACTGCCGGCAGCCGCAGCTGAACTGCGGCTGCAGCGGAAAGGTGAGTATATATATTATTTTTATTTTTACACATTTCAGGTTGAATTGTAGGGAAGGGCTTATATATTTAACCCCTTCCCGACACTTCATCCCGCGATCGCCCGCAGCGCATTGCTTTCAATGGAGCCAGCTGTATTGCCGGCTCCATTGAATTCAATGAGCTAACATCGTTCTTCTCTGCCACAGCTGTTACAGGTATGCCAGAGGAGAACGATCTTTATGCTCACAGTGCAGGGGGGGGAGTCTCACTCCCGCGCTCGCCGGCAGCCCATTGCTTTCAATGGAGCCGGCTGTATTGCCGGCTCCATTGAATTCAATGGGCTAACATCGTTCTTCTCTGCCACAGCCGTCACAGCTATGGCAGAGGAGAACAATCTTTATGCTGACATATTTTTATTTTTTTATTTTTACACATTTTAGGATGATTTTCAGGTAAGGGCTTATATTTTTAAGCCCTTCCCGAAAATTCATCCTGAGATCGCCAGCAGCCCATTGCTTTCAATGGAGCCGGCTGTATTGCCGGCTCCATTGAATTCAATGGTCAGTGCTCGTTTAATCGAAACGAGTACCGTGTGGTGCTCGTCTTGAGTAACGAGCATCTCGAGCACCCTAATACTCGAACGAGCATCAAGCTCGGACGAGTATGCTCGCTCATCTCTATTAGGGGGTGAATACTCACCTGTAATGGTCGTGCTGTCAGTAACAGCAATGCTGCAGTCATCCAAAGCAGACAAAATCTGTACCCCAGAAGGGCTGAAGCTATCGCCAGCCAGGTCTTCTCTGATCTAGGTTGACCAACTCGGGACCATAAAAAATGTGCAGAGGATACAAATGATGAGGCATGTGGGAGCTGATGCACAAGGTTTGGGTTAAGCACAAAATATCTTCTATATAGTATTTTCCAATATCCTGTTTTGGCTTACATTATAGTCTTTGACTTCTATCAGCAGCATATTTGTATTTGCAAATCATGTCCTATGAGGAACGGTTAAAGGATCTGGGAATGTTTAGCTTGCAAAAAAGAAGGCTGGGAGGAGACATAATAGCGGTCTACAAATATCTGAAGGGCTGTCACAGTGCAGAGGGATCAGCCCTATTCTCATTTGTACAAGGAAAGACTAGAAGCAATGGGATGAAACTGAAAGGGAGGAGACACAAATTAGATATTAGAAAAAACTTTCTGACAGGGAGGGTGATCAATGAGTGGAACAGGTTACCACAGGAGGTGGTGAGTTCTCATTCAATGGAAGGCTGGACAGACATCTGTCTGGGATGATTTAGTGATCCTGCACTGAGCAGGGGGTTTGGATCCGATGACCCTGGAGGTCCTTTCCAACTCTACCATTCTATGATTCTGTCTTCTGTTTTAGGCTCTGTTCACACTAGCAATGTGGCTTCTGTATTCCTAACAAAAAAATGTAGCATTACCTACAAACAAAATAAATGTGCAGGTGCATGTATACTATCAGGCACAGTACAAGTAAACAAGATGGCAGCATATGGCAAACATTAAAGGAGTTGTCCAGCTGTAAACTGGATGGCCTATTCTCAGGACGGATGCTCAATGGTAGATCGTCAGGGGTCCGTCTTCCCTGCTGATCAGCTGTTCACTTGGCCAGTATGCTCATGCATTAGGCTTATTTCTGCAGGAAGTGGACAGTTATCACTTCAGTGACAACTTAGGCTGTAATTCCAAACTGACCACTTCAGTATGAACGGAGCTGTCTGCTTCCTGCATAAATCAGCAAGTGCACAAGCGCATCGGCCCTGCAAAAAGTTGATCGGAGGGGGTTCCCGGCAGTGGACTCTGGACAGTCTTATATTGATGATCTATCCTGAGGATAGGCCAATAATAGTTTACAAGTGAACAACCCCTATTTAAATAACTGAATCTTAAATTATATTACTGTTATAATTACTGCATACATTTTTATCAGACAGTGAGATGCCATCTACCATCTCAGGGTGACCTCATGTAGCTATGACCCTATACTAACAGATTTGCCTCTCTTTAGGCCTGCGTCTGTTTAGTTTAGGGTCTCATCTATATAAAGTGGCCTAGAATTTGGCAGATGGTCTCACTCTCATTGATCGAAATGCGTACTAAGAACCTCACATTTTAGCAAATCTAACAGTAATTCACAGTTAATGTTTGCAGTGTGCCGTTGTCTTGTGTATTCACTTCTGCACTTATAAGAGATGAATTTGGCGGATCTGTTAGAATCCGCTTTGTAACAAATGCTGATGGATCTTGTCCATCAGGTTTTCATTTTAACTGGATAAAACATTTCAGCCTCCTACACTATTGTGGAATCAAAGAGCTAGAGCCTAAATCATGCAGAAGAAACTGAAGCCATGACCATAGGGGCACTAGTAATAGTCATCACATATTCATATGTGCTAATAGGTAGTATTGTGGGAGTTTATTGAATCTCTTGGCGCTGACATTGACACTTCCCATATAGCACGACAAACATTGACTGTTGTCATTATATCTTCTATATACAGGTAATAGCGACCACTCCGGGTCTCAGGAAAAACTACTTGCTGAAGGAGAAAGTAGAAGTGGATGTTCCCCCCGGGACTCTGGCTGCTATGAGAGCAATGAAAACATAGAGCATGGTAATGGCATGAAGTAGACCTTGGCCAACATCATGCACACCATTCATACTGCTGAGGTTTCCATAGTTAGCCTGTGGAGACAACGTTTGGTAATTTATTGTTGGTAGCCCAGTATAGACAGCTGGCCAGTATGCACATAACTGAATCCTGGTGCCTGCTCATGCTTCTCCTAACACGGATCACTATGCTTGGCTTCTCATTCCCCTGTAGCCTGTGTGTCATCACTGACATTCTCTGCCTGTGTCATTTTCATTAGCATTACCATCCTTCATGTCACACTAATCCGGAGGACAGACTCCATTAACGCTTGCAAACTTATCCTGCGAATCTCGGCTATGGAATGAATTAACATTGTCGTATAACGTACTTAGCGGCTATTTTTATTACCATCAAGCTATCTTTCACTTTGGATATTTCAGCTGAAACACATTTTGGGCCAATTTCTATCAAGCTAAACATTGTCAAAAATGACCAGAAACTCATGTATTAATTATAAAGCCTTTGACATATTTAGTATATAAAAATGTACAGGAGCTCCATTATTAGCATTTTCGTCTTGACATCATATTACTATGTATGATTTCAAATATTCTGACCAGGAAATATCAGCAGAGCTATGCCTGTGCGGTTCAGAAACCATGTCTGTCCTTGGCACCCTTAGACTTTAAGGGACCTTTCATACAGGACAGAATAGGCCGCATGACACACTACCAGCTATGGTAAATTCTGCACCAAAATTTGCAGGCTACCGGCGGATTTTGATGCAGAACTGAAAATGGCTTGAAAGTTGCCTGCAATCACATCACAATCCACAGTCAGACCTGCAGATTTTGGCGTAGATTTTCATAGCTGCAGATTTGGCTAATTCCATTCTGTATGAATAGTCCCTTAACAGTGCCAGCTGTAATTATTAATTATATTTATGGTCTTGGTTCTGTATTTGCCCCAGTGCAGGAATATTTAGAGCAAGAGTTGCTTGGAGCACCTGTCTGGTTCATGTGGAGTTGAGTTGACCCTACTATGAAAGAAACTACAGAGAAGTCCAACTGGTACCTGGAACCCATACATTGCCATTAATTATGACCACTCAAGTGTACTGCGGAGGAAGAATAAGACAAGATTACCTATAAATGAGAAGACGTGCTACCAGTCTTTTCCAGTAGAAATATGATGCAAAATAGCCTAGACCCCCGTACAAAGCAAGGACGTTTCCATGAGACATCCCAAGACAAGGTCATTTCTCTGTCTGACTCCTACGGGAAGTATGTAAAGGATTAAGATTAGCGTATTCCCCATCAGTGTTATGCTGTAGCATATGTGCTATAATGCACACAGAATTACAATACAGATGGCTGGCTGCAATCTGTTGCAACCTCTTAATACAAGCAGAAATTGTGATTTACCATTTCTAATACTGCCTTCATAATTAAAGGCCAAGAAGCACACAATATCATCTCCATGCTTATGAAGCAGCACTGCTATACATAAAGATGGCCCTGTATCCCTGGGATCATGTAAATATTACTTGTCTTGTGAAGTAGGTTTGCAAGTTTTTTCTTTGTCATAGAGGGTTAGGGTCCGTTTACAGCAATCGTCCGAGTTCACTCCGGCAACCTGTTTATACAGGCAGATACATCGTTGGCTTGTTCATGCAAGAAATCCTTCAGTCGTTCTCATTCCCTGTATACGTGACGGAGAACGAATGAACGATCGGTATTTACATCAAATGATAGTGAACGAGCCAACAATGATTTTTGTATAAAATGAACAAAGAGCAAAAAGCAAATGCTTTATCATTCCTGGTTCGGTCATTGGCTGCGTTTACACTGAACGATTATCATTCATTTTCGCTTATTTGAATGATGTATTGAACAATAATCGTTCCGTGTAAGTGGAAGTAAACCAGGACATTCTTCATTACATCCAAAGCGTTTCTGGTAAGTCAGTAGGAGTGTCTTTATGGAAGGAGCCTCCATACGGCTGATCATTGATACATAGGATGAGATGGATGATGAATGGTGGGTGTTTCTACCTCTCTTGCCTGTTTACACATATAAAGACTCGGGTGTTGCTTGTTATATTGTGCTGCTCTCTATTTATGCCATGTCCAGTGACACTCTGTAGCCGTACATTCCTATGGTCAGACTTTTAATCCTTGTTTCATCCATGTTTCTTCTGCAACAAAAAAAATACGGATCCCAGCATAAGATAGGAAAAACTTTTCCAACATTCAGTGCTGGGATCATTTCTCACTTATGTTGATGAGTACAGATACAAAATATGCCCACGTGAATGCCCCAGAAATTACCGCAGTAAGTGACCTCCGTGTTGATCAGAGTTCTGCTCATCTACAGGCTTTACTCCTGAAGTACTCATACTGAGTTACGCTTCATTTTAATGCAACAGAACTACTTTATATCCAGTGTTAGAAAAGAAAAACTATTTTTATGGGCAGTTAGGTGGCCAGTAGTGTACATTGTAAGGGCGCTTTTACACTTGCAGAGGAATCGTTCAGATTCTCACGAGCAGCGAGAATCTGAATAATTATCGTTCAGTCTAAATGCAGGCACAACTGAACAACTAATGATAAATTCGACTGCCTGTTCACTGTGAATGGAGGCGGGCAGGTTGGAATGATCCTCGACCCGCTCCACCTCCATTCACTGAGCAATGATTCTTCCTATGTAAAAGCATATGAAGGATCATTGCCGGGGCGAGCTGTCGGGCATCTACGCTCAATAGATCTTCCTGTGTAAAAGCACCCTAAGCTTTTATAGTTGTAATTGTGTAAATAGAGACATATGACATTTATTTTCAGTATACGTGATGTTCCGATACGTTCTATAAGCTGTAATAAAGACTTCTGTTTGTATAACACCTCTGCTTGCTTCTTTGACTTACATCGTTCTAACCCATTGCATTTCCTGCTGCTTCCTCTGTTACTCAGTCACTACCACATATCATGTGTTGTTGCATAGCATGCCGCCATTACTGCTATTAATACTGTAACACATTGTATGAAATTAGAAGTGTTCTCATGATGCTCTCATTGTTTGCATGTAATCATGATTGCAAAGTTGGTAGTTCCATATTACATTTTATCAGAATCACTCAGAGCCGGGAAGTCAACCTCTCTGCTGTAACCCTGTCAAATGGCAGCAGGATACAGGAAGCATTGACCCTCGTGCATACAAATGGTTAATAGTACAGTGTTCATATTAGGACATTCTTGGATGTCAGAGTCAAACTAAGGCAGTTTAATGTTAAAGACGTTCTCAGACACAATTAAAAAATAACACACAAACTCCTAGCTCCCACAACTAGCAGACAACTTATCCTAGGTCCCTGAGGGGCGACCTAATAACCATGTATAAATATATCAGGGGACAATACAGAGATCTCTCCCATGATCTGTTTATACCCAGGATTGTGTCTGTAACAAGAGGGCATCCTCTACATCTAGAGGAAAGAAGGTTTCTACAGCAACATAGAAGGGGTTCTTTACTGTAAGAGCAGTGAGACTATGGAACTCTCTGCCTGAGGATGTGGTGATGGGAAATTCGATAAAAAAATTCAAGAGGGTCCTGGATGTCTTTATTGAATGTTACATGTTATAATCACTAAGGCCGGCTTCACAAAGGCGAGAAAATTATGCGAGATTTGTGCGTTGCGAGATGCACAAAGCTCGCACAAATATGAAAATGTGAGGATATATTAACATAAAAACTGTATAATAGCATTAAGCTCCTTTTACATGGCAGTGCCACTTTTTCATCACATGACCAGCTCACTAGAGGCCGCCAGGTACCAGGAGAAAGGTTGCACTGATGAAGTGCGAAGAATTGGGAGGTGTGTTTTTACCAGTGACTCTTTTTCTGCTATGTGTGAACATACTTTAAGGGTGCTGTTACATAAAGAGATTTTGATGCAGTTTTTGTCAAAGTAGGGTGTGGATCGAAAAAGGGAGAGAAAGTAAAAGGTGGCTTTCAGGCAAGCATTTTTTTCTCTCTCATGATCATCTGAAAGTAACATGCGCTGCTTTTGTCCACATTATGTGAAAATGCACCCATTGTAGGATATGGAAGATGATTAAAATATGGATGCGACCATAGGTCATCCGTATTTGATCTGTATTTGCCCCCCCCGTATTTGCATTCATTGGTAATATTTTCAAGTGAGCAAATATGGATCCCTATTCTCAGTAGTAAATAAAACCAATGACAGCAAATATGAAGGCAACTGCAGATGAAATGCTGGTGACAATGCTGATAACGTACCGTTGCAATATCTGTAACACAGCCGTATTTTGGATCCTTATTATGGCCGTGTTTCTCTTCTCAGAATCTACTCCTAGTTTTGTCTTCCAAAGCTGCATTCGACTCCATTTATACAGGGCAGTTTGGTTGCAGTAAAAACCACACCAAAAAGCGCATTGGTGAAACCATGTAGTAAAATGTGGCAAAAACGCACGCAGTTTTGTAAATGCACTTTTTGGTGCAGTTTTTATTGCAAACGAACGTCCGTGTGACTGGAGCCTTATGCCGCCTGCAAACGGGCGGAAATTCCGCAGCAGGATTTCCCACGGGATTTCCGCCGCTAGAAGCCTGCATGGGATTGCGTTAATAAACACAATCCTATGCAAACGGCCGATGTTTGGTCGCGCGAAATCTCGCACGGCAAACAAACCGCGGCATGTTCTTTTTCTGTGCGAGGCTTGCAGAGAAACGTCACTCACCTGCCGCCGGCTCCGGTCTGCGCATGCGCCGGCTGCCCGGCAGCTGGCACATGAAAGATCTGGAGCTGCGGGGCTCGGGTGAGTACGCGCTGCTCTCTGCAGGCGCTCGGGTCGGGTCCCGCGGCAAGAATTCTCGCTGCCGGATCTGACCCGGCCGTCTACAGGCATCCTTAGAGTCCTTTAACACGCTGGAATGAGCCTGCATTATGCACTCAGATCCGTAGCTTATTCTGCTGCTGCAGAATTCTACACCAAAATACACAAATCTAATTGTGATTTCGGTGCAGAATTTAGGCAGATCTAACCTATTTTAAATACTGCATCAAAATCCATAGGTAGTCCTCCGGATTTCAGTTCGGAATTTGCCACAGCTTGCAGTGCGTCCTGCAGGGTAATTCTGCACGTTTGAAAGAACCCTAAGGCTGGGTTCTCACTGGGCAGATTCTGGGTGGAAATCTCGCAGCTTTGCCGCGGCGGATTCGCCATCCCATGTGGATGAGATTTCTGAGAAATCAGGTCCACATGGCTAGCTAATCCTGGGATTAGCGGCTGCAGGCGGACTTGGCGCGGCAAAATTCCAGACGGAATTTCCACGGTAAATGCGCCCCGTGTGAACCCAGCCTAAAAAAAGCCCAATGCACATGACAGAACCCTAACAACACCTCCTGTCAGCCACAGTAAGAGCAGCAATAACATATGCAAATTGTGTCCTTATGCACAGCGCAGTGCGTACGCCCTACAGTATGTGTTTACAGCTTCCACAATTCCTACTTTGGTCTCCAGATTTTAGTGCTTTGTACATTAAAATAATTTATCATTTTGAAATGAGTTTTACAGTTTAATTAACTGCATACAAATATCAAAGCAGACAAAACGCCCCTTTGTCCTCAGAAGGTACTTCCAGCCAGAAGCAGACTTATTTCATCGGCTTTACTTGTTTTGAAGATGAAAGAAGCAAAATGGTTTTTACTTAAAAGAAAACGATGGTATCTACTGAAGAGAAAAGTCCAAAAACGATTTTCTAGTTTGATCTCGTTTTATCGAGCGTTCCTGTATGTATGGATGATGACCCTATGAGAGGGACGGAAAGCTGGTCTGTTTCATATTTTGAGGATGGGTGATGTCTAATTACACACATGGGATTTCACCTTTCTGGAAAATACTTTTACCTTGTAGTCTAAACATTATTTAGACCGAGCATAAAATAAGTGGCGTAAAGTATTAGACTAGTTAAAGCTAACAAGCCGCAACAAGCTACATGCAGGCCTTGACCTTCTTGCTGTACCTACCACTGGACCAGTAGGATACTGCAGTGCCCTTAGGCCAGTCTTGCATGAACAGATTTGAATTGTGGATTCCGTGATCGCCGCCACATGTATGATACCCAGGCATTACAGTGCATTGGGTTTTGCCGGTTTACTCACACTTGTGCATAGGAATTGCGGATTCCGTGAGTGGAAGAAAAATCGCAGCATGCCCCTACCCACTAGCGATATGTTTTCTTGCGATGTGAAAACGCATAATTATGAAACCAATGATTGTCAATGGTTTCATACTCATTTGCAATTTTTTCACTCAAGCCTTGCAGTGCTAAAAAAAAATCTGCCATATTGCGCGGCAGCCCCATTGAAAACATAGGGACAGTTATGGCAGTAGACTCCTTCTTCCCTGCGGGGGATGAATGGCTGAGTGCTGCCTGTGATTGGCTGAGCACTGTAAACAATCACAGAGAGTGCTCAGCTGTCATTCAATGATAGCTGGGCACTGCCTCTGATTGGCTGAGCGCTGTGAGCAATCAGAGGCAGCACATTCTGGGGGCGGGGATTTTTCAATCCCTGGCCTCCAGAAGACAGAAGACAGCTGCCAGGGCTGCAGAGAAGACCTGGACAACTCTCCTAGGTGAGTAAAAAATTTTGTTTTACTTTTTTTTATAGCTAGGGCTGATTTTTAGGGAAGGGCTTATATTTCAAGCCCTTCCCTAAAAATCATTGCTGCAGGGGTTGCCTGCAACCTATTGCTGTCAATGGGGCTGCAGCAGCGCCGGCCCTATTGAAAGCAATGGGGTAGCATCGCGGACTTCTGTTACAGCTGTGAAAGCTATGACAGAGGATTCCTTCATTTGAACGGTTCCCGCGGGGATGAAGGAATCCCCTGAAATAGCTGTCACAGCTGAGGCAAAAGTCTGTGATTTACTCCCTATGTTTTCAATGCGGCTGGCGCTGCTGCCGGCGGCCCCATTGAAAGCAATGAGCGATATCGCAGATTTTTCTTAGTGCTGTGAGGCTTGAGTGAAAAAATCGCAAATGAGTATGAAACCATTGAAAAGCATTGGTTTTATAATTATGCGTTTTGACTTGCTGTTGCATCGCAATAAAACGTATCGCTAGTGGATAGGAGCCTTAATTGTGGATTCCGGGCATACGAGCTCCATTGATCTCTATGGATGCGTTCGATCCGCAGAGTATACACAGTTGCATTGCATATGGACGCGGATTCGTACTCTTGTTGCTAGGAGATCAGATAACAAATGCTATAAAGAAGGCAGGAGTTCATGGGCAGACAATACAGGACAGAGTTGGGGAGCAACACACGATCCAGCCTGCTGTCTGCAACCTCCGCTTATTCTTCTGGGCTCTTCCTCTACAAGAAAGTGGTTTTTTGTTTCTTTTTTAAGGTGGTTTATACAAAAGAGTAGAATAAACCAGCCATGAATATTACAACATTAAAGAACGAAAACACTGAACTCCTATTGAAATCGGTGCTTTTGCTTTGTCCAGTTGTACGGACGTGATTATCACAGCGGTACAAGGAGAGAAAAACAAGCTCATGTGTTCTTGTCTTGCGACTTCCGATGTTTTGTAGTTCATGATTCATTATGGAGCCCTAGCTGAAGAAAGTTTTTTTAAAAACACATACATCACCTAGAAGCACTAGCAGCTCCACCACGCCTTATCCATGGTACCCCGGCACTGGTCTTAGGCACCTCTTCTGGCTGGGGATTGGAAGATCTCCACCTCCAGGAAGCACTGCTTCTGATTGGCTAGGAGGCGCGGCTCAGCTAATCAGACCCAATGCTCGATGAATCAATCAAAGCCAATGAATGGCTGTGATTGGTTCATCAAGCGCTGGCCTTGATTGGCTGAGCATTCCAGACACAAAGACACAACTCACAGAAAATGAAGCCAGATACAAGATATATACTGCAGGGCAGGCTCAATCACCATGTACCCTGATAACATGCAGCAAGCCAGATTGCAATATAGAGGAGCAAAATATTCATGTGCTGACCAATGGGCAGCCATTTAACTCAACGGGGGGAAGGGTGACTGCTAACAAACCTAATCCGCACAATATGAACCAATACCAAGAATGACTGCCATAGAAAAGTGCAACCCACTCTGAAAAAACAAGTGGATTGCCCCGTATTAAAAAAGTGTGCCACACTAGCATGCCATCCTGGACTCCACCAGCATCTATAGCAAGCCGCATGCACAAAAAAAAGTTCTATTCACTATGTATTAGTACGCAGCGCAAACATATTTGTGTCAATAAGCCTAATGTTAAAGCGTCTGTCCATCATTTTACAGCTTACCTATAGAATTAATCTACACCAATATTTGAATAACTACAATTTATAGCAAGTTTCCCAATTCTGCAGGCTTCAGAGCTGAAATTTATGACCATTCTTTGCTAGCCCAGTGCTCACGTAGAGTTCTGTCTGTTGATTTGCATTCAGGGAAGTGTTATTTTATACGTATTAGCATATTTTAGCTATCTGATGTAGGAGCTCGGCTAAGCTTTCCGATCTCTTCACAAGCTTGCTTGCTGTTTTCAATAGCGAGTTGCAGAATTTAGAATGATTGCAGCTCTGGACTAGTCAGAGCCTGAATGCTGGGGTCTATACAAGATAAGTAATGGCATCTGTTTACAAAGTTTCACAAATGTTTATGTTGATTCTAATTTTCCATAAACTGAAATGATGTTTCAAGGTGTTTATCCGTGTTATGTAAAATCGCTACAATCTTTACAGATTTGTGAAGGCATCAAAAATACTGCAGTGGATGTTATTGTTGGGAAATATGTAGATATAATGAATATTAGGTTGATTTTGCTAATTAAAATAAATCATGAAGGTGACAGAAATCTCTTTTGATCAAAGGATTAACTATTAGCAGAGATACAGTTTAGAAAGGCATGTCTGTAATTCAAGAGAGGTTTGACAATAAGATACTTTTCCTTTCATCAACCTAATTACAGCTGTTTAATGTATCAGAGCAGCGTGTTAATGGTAGATGACAGGTGTTAGTTGTGTTTGGAAGGGGTCCAGCTTTCCCTTTGGCTGCTGAGATATTTAGTAACTCTGGCCACCAGGAAAGCTAATTCCTATATCAAAACTTGGCACAGTAGCGTCTACATATTTTTTTTGCCACAAGACCACTTAATGAAGCAGAATGGAGAGTTAGTACTAGTTTCACTTAGAATGAAGACTAGAATAACTACTGCTTCTGGGTCTGAGAAAAGTGGAGACAAGAAGTGCAAAAGTGGCTACATCCAGATACAGGGGTAGGCATTATAGATATTCATCTTGCATAACTTGTAATAAAAGTTTTTACAAATCCCACTGAAGTATTAATTATATAGCTTTTTGCTGCTATATGTTTGCGCACAGGGTCATGTTTCCAAATTTCTGCATTGCCATAGAAACTTACATGCAGTGGCTGACACTTTCTGGCCAATTAAAGCTACTTTATGGCTCTCTGCCACACTTTTCTTTAGCATTGCTTTTTGCATGTTATCCGTCTGTAATACAGCAGATGGAGAAAAGGGTAATTGAGGTACAGAATGGCATCTTTGTAAATTTCCATAATTCCTCAGGGTTCTTAGATAAGATTTGTTTCTGCTGTCAAACTGAGGTCAATATACTGTTACAGATTAGACCTAACAACAGAGTGCCAATCAGCAAGTGCCAATGCCACACACACAGGGAGCATACATTTTGTTTGTATTTTTGTAATAGTTAAAGGGATTTTCTGTGGAAAATACTATTGATGACCTATCATCTGGATAGGTCATCAATAGTTGATCGGCTGGGGTCCGTCGCTCGAGACCCCGACCGATCAGGTGAGCGGACGCATGATGTCAGCGCCGCAAATGCACAGAGGTCGGAGCGGAAGTCTCTGCTTCGGCCTCTGTGAAATGGCCGGGGCTGGTAATTGCAGACTCAGCTCCCATTGATTTCACTGAGAGCTGCACTTGTAGTTACAAGTGCCCGCCATTTCACAGAGGTCAGAGCAGAGACTTCCACTTCGACCTCTCTGTGGGCGCACAATCAGCTGATCGGTTGGGGTCTCGAGTGACAGACCCTAGCCGATCAACTATTGATGACCTATCCTGAGGATAGGTCATCAGTAGTACTCTCCCTGGAAAACCCCTTTAAGAAAGCTGCTACTCAGACGCCTCTGCTCTGTGCCAGTCAAAGCACTGGCTGCCCATCAAATACAGAATTCAATTCAAACTCATTACCTTCATCCATAAAGCTCTCCATAGCACTGCGCTGCCCTACATTGCTTCCCTCATCCACCACCCAGCCCTTGCCCTCGGCTCCCCTAACAAAATCCGATTATGCGACCCTTTAAGTCAAACCTCTCATTCCCGTCTCCAAGCCTTCTCCAGAGCAGCACCAGTCCTCTGGAACACGGTACATAAAACTATCCAGGCAATCCCTGACAGACAAAACTTCAGGCGTGCTCTAAAAATGCACTTCTTCAGGCAGGCATACCACATCTCCTAAAGCAAACCCCTCTGTACTCCACCTAATAACATGCTGCCTGACATACTGACTGCAATCCCTGCTAGCTGTAATCAATCCCCCCCTTGCAGTCATACCGATTCAGCCACTATACGGCTTAATGTCTGACCATTGTCTGTGTGTATAGAATCCCTCACTCTCCACCTCGCCATACCGTGCACATCTCCAGCCCCTTTACCTTCTGTATCCCCCCCATTACTTGTAGTATGTAAGCTCGTTGGAGCAGGATCCTCACCTCTACTGTTTACATCAATTGATTACTTCATGTAATCGTGGTTTTGGTTCTGTTCTCCGTTTTGTAAGCGCTGCAGAATATGTTGGCACTATATAAATAAAGAATATTATCATTATTATTATTAATAAACACTTAAAGTAGATAAGCAAGTGTAAATTACAGAAACACCATCCTGTGTGGGACATGATACATGAAATATAAGCACAGATTTGAATTCCTCATCAAATTCCTTATCAGATGCATATGTCACATAGACCCCTTCTAGAGATGAGCGAACGTGCTCAGCCACGCCCCTTTTTCGCCCGAATACCGCGATTTCCGAGTACTTCCGTACTTGGGCGAAAAAATACGGGGGGTGCCGTGGCGGCACGGGGGGTAGCAGTGGGGAGTGGGGGGGAGAGGGAGAGAGAGAGGGCTCCCCCCTGTTCCCCGCTGCTACCCCCCGCACCGCCACGCCTCTCCCCGCCCCCCGGCGCCCCCCGAATCTTTTCACCCGAGTACTGAAGTACTCGAAAATGGCGGTACTCGGGTGCGTAAGTACTCGAAACGAGTACGTTCGCTCATCTCTAACCCCTTCCTATTGAAAATATCGACTTGGGCAGGGGTCTATGTGACATATGCATCTGATTAAGAATTCAATGAGTAATTCAAATCTGTGCTTATATTTCATGTAAATGGTGGCCATGTTGGATGCCACAGTTCACAGATTTGTCCCTTTAGCGACATGCCAACCCCCGTTTCCCATTTATTCAGGTGTTTCCATACCTTTGGACCACCCTGTATTACACTCATTCTGTTTATCCATTACATTATATATTATGCTTTCACACAGTAGAATATCCTGCCATGGATATCCACACCAAAATCCGCGTGCCTACTTTGTTGGTCATGTGTATTTTGGTGTAAATTTTCTTTACGTCAAAATATTGTACTGCGTATTGCCAGATATTTCCATGTTTGTGAAAGTGCCCTTAAAGAGAAAGTGTCTTTATTGCCCATAGCAACCAATCAGAGCACAGCTTTCCTTCTTTCACAGCAGATTATCAAAAGAAAGCTGTGCAGTGATCATTATTTATGAGCAGTAACAACAGTTTCATAAATCCGCCCCTATGTGCTTGGTAGGCACATCTGATTAAACAGTTGGTTGTCGAAGGGCTTGTTCAAAACTAGAAAATATGGCTGCTTTTCTTTTCCCTGAAACACCACTCTGCAGGGGAGTGGCAGATTTTAGCCTGGAAGCACACTGTAGGGGCCCATTCTTACCTGTTAATCTCCACTTGTCATTATATAAACAGAGCACCAGGAGCTCATAACATAAATACGGCACCAGAACCAGGATTGCAACAAATACAGCACCAAAAGCAAACTCAGTACATAAATACAGCACCAGAAACAGTATTGTGCCATAAATACAGCACCTGAACTGAGCTTATTGCATACATACAGAACCAGAACCAAACTTATACCATAAATAAAGCACCAGAACCAAGCTCATAATATAAATACAGCACTAGAACCAAGCTCAGTACATGAATACAGAATCAGAACTGAGTTTATAACATAAATACAACACCAGAACCAATCACATAGCATAAATACACTGGTCCTCTAATGAATATATCTCTCATGTCCTCTGATTACAACCTGGCCCCCACATTGTGCTCCCTGAATAAAAAAAGTCCAGAAATAGTTGTCACCGCTTCCTTGCTGTCATCCAGCTGCAGGCACAGAGAAGGCCGGGACTCTTCTGGCCAGACTCCCATAGGACGATGCAAGCAATGGGATGCTGCACAACAGAAGTCACCTTGTGATGGAGTAGAGAGTAAAGCGGAGCTCTCCCCACTCTGCAGTGATGCTGATATGCAAACAGTCCCTTAACATACAATAGTAATTGTTAAAAATATGGCATGTTGAAACCAGAAATCTGGTAATTGGTTCCAAAATTTACACTGAGTGAGAATCGTTAGGGGTTAGGAGAGGGAAATCCTGAGTTAGGAGAACAAGATAGGAGGGATCCTGTCATCTGTGCTGTGACATACAGCAGGCAGGAGGAGGAGGGAAAAGTTGGGACCCATAAGCACAGCACTGAACACTTAGAATCCTTTTAGACCAGCCAATTTAGTGATTGAGCCAGTGAGAGACATCACTTTAGACAGGCAGATACGTCATTGGCTTGCTCAAATGAGAATCATTCAGAATTGATCTGTTTTTTACATTCGCTGTGTAAATGAGTGATTGAAAGAGTGCTGTTAAAACCGAATGAAAAGGGAATGAGCCAACAATGATTCTATTGCCTACATAAAATAAATGACGAGCGAAGAATGAACGGTTATCGTTTGTCGTTCGGTCATTGGCTTGTGTTTACACCCAAGATTATCATTCACTTTAGCTCATTTGAGCGAGTTTTGAACAATAATTGTTTTGTCTAAAAGCCCCTTTACTCTCATAGTTAGGGGGAGGCTACTAAGAGCACAGGTTAAGGAGCACACTGCCATTTCTCTGAGATGGGGGAAAGCCATCCACGGCATCACAGCCAACCACAGTGAGAGGCAGCCAGGAAATCATTCATACATGCACATGCCCCCTTGCTCTCTGGCCACTATGTCTACAATGGGTTGTGTCTGGTATTTCAGCTTAGCTCCATTAAAGTGAATGAGGCTGAGCTGTAAATCCTTGTAAAAATAATAGCAAATCATCAAATAAAATATTTTATTGCATTAATAAAAATGATTCACAGCAAAAAAAATGCTAAAAAAAATAGTGCATATCAATACAGCCTTACAATAGAGAGCTTCCTGTGACATATGGGGGGGGGGGGGGGGGGAACACTGATTATCTAGGATTTTCAACTCTATTAAGACAGTCAGCCATAGTTAAAAGTAATTTGTACCATTGATAATAGACTATTGGTCGGAACATCAGTCAAAATAAAAATTCTGTTAATCCAAATAGTAGTCTACTAAATAATGCATATATAAGCACTAAATAAGCCACAAGAAACTTATTATGTAGCACTGTTGCAGGACTATTCAGTACAACCTCATCGCAAATGTGATAAATGAAGTCATAATCAGGTTTCCTGACAGTTCAGAATGTTACATTTAGTAGAAATGGATGCTAAGACTCTATAAAATAATGAAGGCTTAATACTATATTTCCTATTGTTTTACATGTAGGTAAAAGTCAAGTGACCTCAACAATTCCTCTACAGTCTTCCTCTCATCAGCTCATTGACTATTCAGGCTTAAATCTGAACATGAGTAGAGATATCATATATGGAGATAGTGAAAAGGCTGGGAAAGACCACATTTATGCTACTTGTTCAAAGCCAGTTGGAATTACAGGGTGTAAGAAGAACCGGAGAAGTTTGCCCGTTGCAGCATGTACAAGTTGTGAGCTGGATGGAAGCAAATCTCTCAAGATCTGCCCAAGATCACACTCAATGGATAATCTTCAACAAGAAGGAAGTAGAGTCCAGGTCATTAATAAAACATTAAGTGTCTTTGCACCAGATGAAGGAAAAGCATCACCTGAGGGTTTAATTGAGGAGGAAACTGGAGAAATACATGACAGAATATCTTGTAATGTGGATACAGTGACTAGGGAGCACACTACTGACCCTGTTCAAAGCACAAGGACATCTCATTTGCAAAGTGATAGAAAAGACCATATAGCTCAAAGTTCCATTTACTTCTCCCAAGTCCCTCTGGACAAGACTGCTATATCTTCTGCAGAAACCAGGGTACCAGCAAAAAACCCTTCACAACCCCCTCCAGTCCCTGCCAAAAAATGTAGAGAACGGTTTGCGAATGGACTGTTCCACCTTCCTCTCAGTGCCACTTCATCCAACGCAGAAGACTCTTCTCTTCCTGTTACAAAGTCAGGACAGTTGAGTCCAAATACCTGTGCTGTAACTCCTACACAAGAGTGCAATACGCCAACCTCTTCCCGACCACCTTGGCTGCCTAGCTCCCCAGAGCCTGCGAGTGCTCCACAGCATGCAGTCAAGCTAGGCCCCGTAGCTGCAAGGAAAATTGCTTGCGTCCGAGGAATGGATCAGGAAGTACTGATAGAAAACAAGTTACTAGCTGAAGAAATTGACCTTACAGAAGAACCATATTCAGATAAGGTAAGTGGACAATATTGTAGTTCTAATGAAAAGAGATCATTCACAGGTCCTAGCCTAGGGTACTTTTAGACGAGCCGCTTTACCATTTGTCAGAATTAGCTCATTCGCATATGCAGCCTGTTTATACAGGCAGATACATCGTTATCTCATACAAATGAGAATCCTGCAGTCGTTCACATTCGCTGTATAAGTGACTGAGAACGACTGAACGATCGCTATTTAAACCGAATAATTAGTGAATGAGCCAACCGTGATTTTTATGCTTGCATAAAATGAATGATGATGGAAATGTGAATGGTTATCGTTTGGTCGTTGAGTGCGTTTAGGCTGAGCGAATCGTTCACTTTTGCTCGTTTGAATGATTTTTGGAATAATAATTATTCCGTCTAAAAGCACCTAAAGGGCGGATTCAGACAAATGTGGTTCTATCCCCTTATGCAGCTATAATAATGACGGCCACATAACGGGACAAAACAAAACCACTGATTTCAATAGGCGTTCAGTAGTTTTGTTTTCACTATCAGGATCCTCGGCCATTAATTGTATGGGTGAGAAAAGATAGACCCTGCCCTATCTTCCTGCATGTAGTGAATACTATGTGCGGGAACGATCAGGTGGCCCCTATCTTTCCGCGGTTATTTTCAAACCCCTGGGCTCTGGCGCACCTAAACTCGTCTGAATCTGGCCTGACACCAACTGTAAATAGCCCTAATTTATTTATTTTCCAGATATTCTTGAGATACTTACAATACCAAAATTATATGTATATTCGTTTTTTCCAATTTTGCACAATAACCCCACTTTCTGTATCGATGCATTCAAAGACCGATATTTGTTTTGGTTTTTCCATGGACAGAGCTGTATGGGGGCTTGTTTTCTGTGTGCCAAGCTGTAGTTCTTATTAGTAGCATTTTTGGGGTACATATGACTTTTTTAGCACTGTTATTGCAGTTTTTGAGAGGTGACTTTTTTTTGCATTTTTTGCGTTTGCCGTGCAGGATAAAAAGTGTGTCTAATTTAGTCTATGGGCTGTTATGGATGCGGTGATACCAAACATATATTTTTTACATTAATTTTATTGCAAAAAAAAAGAAACGCATGTGAAATGGTGGAGTTATTTTTTTACGGGGATAGACTTTCTGTTTTTGTTATTTCCTTTTTTTAAATTTCTGTAGGGTACTTGAACCTGTGATTCTATTATGGCTTAAATAACACACTGCAGTACTTCTATAGTGCTGTGTATTATCTTTTTCTATCTTTGTTCTATCATAGCCATGGCAGACCTGGAGGCTACTGTCTGGGTTTCGGTTGCCATGGCAGCTCATTGGCCTTTCATGATTGGGTTGCAGAGAGCCAATGACATCACAGGGGAAGCTCAGTTCCTCTGTTAACTTTTTACATGCACCCATAGAGATCAGTGAAGCTTATACACGTGAAATCTGCTGTAAGAAAGAGCAGGCTGCAATTTTTCTTCTACTTGCAGAATCTGCTTTTCCTACCCGCTCATGTGATCCTGGCCATATAGTGTAACAATTCTGGACTCTTTTTGTTAGAATTGTATGGGCACCTTTACCCCGCGCATGTAGAAAATATATTAGTGCCATTCGGACACTTTTGCAGTGTTTTCTGGCATTAATAAAATAATAACAAAAACGACTATTGTCCATAACTATGTAATAAGTGCTTCTAAGGTTGTTTCTATCTCTGTGGCAGCATGGTCGCTGTGGTATCCCAGAAGCCTTAATCGAACGATATGCTGAAGAACTTGGCCAGCTGGTAAAAGATGTGGCAGCCTGTATGGACGAGATCCGTGTCAGACAGCTGAGGAAACAGCATCGCATGGCGGTAAGTTTCTCTAATTTCACTTTCCAACAAATTGTTCAGGAAAGGGTTTACTGTTTCTGTAATCATTAAACAACAAATGTTTTTTTCAGGTGTATATTAGTCCCCTCACCAGCTCCAGGGGTGCAGGTGAATTCACAGATAGCCGATCTGTTGCAGACATTTACTGATGTAGTATGCGCTAAACTAATGTTTGGAGCTTTATGTCTGTTTATTTAATGCCGAACAATAATTCAATGCGTTATGCAATTTGTATAGCCACTGCCATACAATTAGTGTTGCGCTATGCAATTTGCATAGGCACACTACATTAGCAGTATTGTGCAAATTGAAATTCAATTTTAAGGGCTTAAACAGGTGGGCGTGAGTGCAACTGCGCTCACCGCTAAGAATCACCTGATCACCGCTATCCAATGGATCATGTAAATGTAAAAAAAAAGTGGAAGTTTCACCTCCCATCATGGATCCAATCCATGAGAGGAGGTGAAATTACTAATAGTGACCGTGGGCTGCAGTGAGCGGTCTCCAGTCACGTGATCGCCGTTATCTAATATAATGCCAATCAAGCGAAAGTTAAAACACAATTGCAGTTTAATGCTCCTTTCGGTTTGAGCCCCGTTGTGCATACAGACATAAGATTAGGGCCACAATGGGTATGTTTCTGAACACTGGACAAACGGGGGGATCCATTTTGGGGTGAAAGTCTTCATTCCTATGTGTGCTGTACAAAAAAAACTGTTTTGAAAATGACACAGTTGCCAAAAAAAATGAAAATTGAAATTTTTTTCTTCTGCTTTGCTTAGATTCATTCAAAAACTGTGTGGTCAAAATACGCAGTACACCCCTATATAAATTTGTTAAGGGGTGTAGTTTTTAAAATGGGATCATTTGTGGGGGTATCTGTCATTCTGACACCTATGAGCTTTTGCAATCTTGGCATGATGCAGGAAAACAAAATGTTCCTCAAAATGTTGATAACTAATGTTAAATTTGTACGTCTCCTAAATGGACTTACATATTTTTTCAAATGTGCGTCCAGAATAAAGTAAACAGATAGAAATATATATCTTATTAAAAATTTGTACAGTACGTTTGCACATATTTGAGATATTACAGTTGAAAATCTGAAAAAATAATAAATTATTACAACTTTTCCCAATTTTGGCTCTTTTATTAAATATACTCAAATTATATCAGCCTATTCTTACTGCCTAAATGAAGTACAACATGTGGCGAAAAACAATGTCAGAATCACTTAGATATGCAAAACCTTTACGGAGTTATTCTATGTTAAAGTGACACATTTCCAAAATTTGGCTCTGTCACTAATGCGCAAACAGGCTTAGTTACTAAGGGGTTAAGCTATTACTGTATTTTAAGGTGTATGAATGTGTGTGATTTACATTTATATTACTGTTTTAGATACCAAGTGGGGGACTCACAGAGATCTGCAGGAAGCCAATTTCCCCTGGACACATTTCATCAGTTTCCGACTGGCTTATTTCCATTGGTCTCCCCATGTATACCCAGCCTCTCTTGGATGCCGGCTTCACTACATTAAGTAAAGTGCCTGCCCTCTCACAGACTTGCTTACAAGCAACTGGAATAAAGGAGGAGAGACATATAAATAAACTTCTTGGGGCAGCAAGACTTTTAAAATCTGTAACACCAGAGGCAGTTTAAGCAGTGGACCTAGAGCAGCTAGAGACCTTTGCACAGTGAGAAGATGAATGTGGGTTCCAAAGAATGGTTTACTGGCCTGGCATGTTGAACTGTAAAAGACAACTCATACATGATAGACTTTCAGAGCAACTGAACATGATTCGGGTATCTCAAGTGTGCATTTTTGGGTGGGACTACCGGATCCTCGACACTTTGGATAAAGAAAGGTGTTGTGTGGTATTTGCAGTTATTTCCATGGCATCGGGCACAAGAACATTACCTACAGTAGGCCAAAGTATTCCAATGAATAAATGTTGAGCTTTTATATTAACTAATGTAATCCTTTTTCCCTAGTAATGAGAAAGGAGTCATTCTCTGTGACTAATCTATAGTAACACATTTATTTTGCCTTAAATACATTTTCAAGTAACTTTGTGTCAATGAATCATAGTCATTCTTCCTGTAAGTCTTGCGGAATATCATCAGATTCTTCACATTCTCTTTCCCTAATAGAAATACCCGAAATACTTAAAATTATGTTGTCTTTTTAAGGAAAAGGGAAGAATTGGAAATCAGTTGTCTGGGAATATGTCAATGAGACATCCAGCTAAAGCAGTATTGACAATGAACTATTTTAGTTATAGCAGGGGTGTAACTTGAAGCTCCTGGGCCCTAATGCTAAATCAATGCCAGGCCCCCAGCTACTGTGTAGCATTTCCATTGCTGGTGTTTTCTTATATGGCAGAGGGGTCTTAGAGCCCCCCTCGGTACCAGAGCACAGATGAGACTCCCTAGAACAAAGCTATATTATTCAGTAGGCATTTTCAGATTTGCACTACTTTACATCTAACTAAAATTGTACTGTAACTGGATATTTTGGTTGCATTTCAGAAATACTATTCGATGCCCACTCTTGAAATATTTCTAGTGAGGTGTTTTTTTTACATTCCTATTGTTACATTTGCATTATTTTGGGCTCTTGCACAAGGACATCGTAAAATGAATGACAGGAGAATTAACATATTGAATTCCATTTATCTTAGTTTTTAAATGCACTTTATGTTTAATCAGGCTTCCGTTTAGTCATGTTGCGAAGCAGCAGCTTTAATTATATTATACTTCCTTTTAAGGTTTCCTTTAGAAGTATCTCTTAATGGAACACAGCATATGCATTAAATGTATGGTTCCCATATACACAAAGATACATCCACGAACAATGCAACCTAATACACAGACATGTAAAGAACCAAGAATAACCTCCGCATAGATCTGTGGTAGACCGGGTTCACACTATATTTTTGCCCTACAATTAATGTGTGTGTCAGGAAAGCTCCCGATGTATACAGGTCTTAAGCTAAACGTATCCACTATTTGGCAGAGGCTAATAGTAGGAATAGCTACTACTGCACACGCCAAGTAGTTAGTCAAAACATACAGCGGCAGCTTTCATAGCGCATAGTGGAGGAATGGCAAGGAATGCAAGTATAATACATCCATGAACTCAGCGTGTCAACTCCTATGAGCCTATAAATTTAGCTTATTTATTCTTTAAACTGATCCCAAACTGATCAAGTTTCCATTAAGATCCTGTGTAGGATCGAAATGCGTACTTAGTTTTATCCTGTTTTGTATGGCACAAGAATAATAAAGACAAGGAATTCTTCACAAGTTACCTGTTCCCCTTGTTGTGGATTTCTTATGATCCCATACTGGTCTATGAGAGACGTATGTCACTGTTGAGCACCCATCACACCTACTGTTAAATGTATGAATCAGAAACTTTTCCTGGCATATATGTTAAGTGTTGGCCAAAAAACAAAGTGTGAACCCAGGTTTAGACAATGCCTCATCAGCAGAAATATTTGATGCCCAGGTATATGAGCCTTGTAGTAATGAAAGACTGAACATATATAGGTATAGGATTACAACCCTGCACAGTCTCAAAATGGATGTTATAAGCATCATAGTATCAAAGTCTAAGATGTTAACATGTATTTACAAGAGTATATTTAGTTTACAGTGGTTCACTTGTCAACATTCCGTAATGTTGTGTGTTGCTAGTACCCCTTTAATGATGTTGTCTCACTGGAGACCACCCTTTTCAAAATGCACTTGCCATTGCTATTTGTTCCCCCCAGGAGCCCACGCCCACCACTGTCAAAATCAACTAACTGCCGGGGGTAACTACAGATGAATGACCATCCAAATAGTACAAGGATGGATTGAGTTCGCCAGAACAGGAGCTGCTCGGTCAGAGCAGCTCCCTGTGCTGGCTCATGGAGGGGGATGCCACATGGGGGACCACCTCTATGATATCTATACATCCTAATTGACAGAGGTAGTCTTCATGAGACAACCCATTTATGGGAAATGACCAAATAAAAGTGAGAAGTTTTGAATGTACTTAGCTGCAGATGGACCGTGGATTGGTCATACTAGCTATCTAAGTTACTTTCAAGTTTTACAGACATTTCTACAACATACTTATGTACAATGCTGTAAATTAAGTATACAAGAGATTCATTTAACTTTATGTTCTAATGTCTTGGAAGCCGCTGCCACACACAGGGCGTTAAGTTTTTGTGCTTTATGCTTATTACCTCTTTTTTCTTGAAGGTAAATTTCCATATGTTTGCAGTGATATATTACTTAGTTTCACATAAGATAGAGCTGATCAGCCTCTGTTCACACTAGCATCATGGCTTCTATTATGAACAAACTTATATGTTGCATAATGGATCCCACCGACTATCCAATGGGTCCATCAGTTTTTTTATTGGAAAGGTAGTGCAGCATACTCCACTACTTTTCTCTCAAAAAGCAACAATAGCCCAATGAAACAGACCCAAAGTATGAACAGAGCCTTATGCTTCGTTACAATTATATGTAGCAACTTTAATGACCAATCACAGTGAACAAAAAAAGCATTACAGATAACATATAGACCATTTCCAGTAGTTAGACGTGTCTTTATCTACAGTATTACTGAAAGTTTACATTAATCTTGAGAACCTTACACTTCTTCCTTGGGGTACATTTATGAAAACTTTTAGTGCGAAGGAAACAAGTGATGTCCATCTAACAACCAGTCCAGCCCTAATCCTGGGTCAATACCATTCTGTAAATAGACATATTTCACTGGTCGATATGGACAAGAGCTTGATAATTTGCACCAGTTCTTATAAATATTACCTCTCGAATGGAGAAGAGTGGCAGAAGATAGTGCTCAGTAGACTTCAGCCTCTAGGGATTTACATTAGTGCGAGTACAATTTGCACACCAGTGTACCTTGCGCTTGTTACAGGACTTGTATATAAAATATATTAGCTTTGGTTGTGTTGCCTTTCATTTGTAAATGGTAATTTTTCCTTTCTTTAATTCAGATTATTACAGTTTATTCACTGCCGGCATAAAGGCAGCAGACAATGATTCCATCCACTATTTTGTTTCTTACTACTGAGATTCTGGAACTTTCCCATAGTTACCTTCACAAAACTTTCTATCTAAATCATGTCTCTATCATAACCAGTATAAACCGCCAGAAAGCATCTTCCAGCTGACAGTTCTTCAGTGTTCAGCCTATGAAGAGAATTTCATTTTTATATGCAAAATGTTACTGAACTCTTAATAACCATGATTTATTTTAGAGAAGAAGCTATATTCCTTACTGTACAGTGCATTTGAGTTGTGAGCTATTTACAGAGATTTATTTTATCCCAAATCTATAACTGTATAAATAATAGAGCAATTTCAACATATTTTAAGTATTAATACAGAAATCTAATACCTGTTCAGAAGACCAATTAACTGTGTAATATTATAGTGCAACGATCCAACTATTAGAAAGAGTGGGAGAGGAGAAGGAGGAGCACGATTTTTTAGGACACTTTGTGGAACACAGACCCTCTTACCAAGGAAAGCAGTTTATATGTCTGATTAAAAGAATTACTTTAGCCTACGAAATAAGTAACATTTTTCAACATGGACGTGTATGTTCTAGAAAAAACACTAAAATGTAACCCTTTCCAATCCACTGTCTGACGTCTTCCAACATTCTGATTGAAGGCTGTACAGCTCTGATGTTGGTAGACATCCGGCAGGGTATTCTTACTGTATATTACTGGCCGCTCTGTTGTCGGGGGTCTTTCCAGCATGTCACATACTGCAGTACTGGCTCTAGCCAGCAGATGGCGCCATTGTAAAATGGTAGAAAGAGAAAGCCCCCTAGGAAACCCTGGATCCAAAATTGGATTGCAAAGGGTTAATGTGGCAGTCACATGAAAAGTACCAGATACACAGATAGGGATCTTGAAAACGGTGAAGAATTGAAATTCTTACATTGAATACTTTTCATCATACATTTGATTTGCTAGACTTTAATAACCCTTCACAATGGCATTTGTAGTGGCTGCAAACTGAGAAGAGAATATAAACTCTTCCTTTATATATTACATCGGCTGTAGATACAGATGTGGTGTTACCTACCATCCCATTAAAGGTAATATCTCCAAAAGTAGCCATTACATTACAAAAGTGCATGTCCTGTTCCATAGTAACTCTTACCGATACACAAGTGTCTGGGTGAAAGTGACCCTCCTACTACTGTTGAACTACAACTCTCATCTGCTCATTCAAATTCTGAATAATTCAAATATATAATCACGGACAGAAGATTTAAAAAAAAAAAAAAACAAATACTGGAAGAATTATTCAGAACCTTATGTATTCTGCTGTAAGACCGCGTGCTTTAAGAGTCCAGCATTCACCACTGTACAGTGCATTAAGCCTGCGTTGCCCATAATGGAGCCAACACAACCATAACTTCTAGTGGGCATTTTCTTTCAAAGATTCTTATTAAAGGGAATGCGGCACGTTCTCCGGTGGCATTGTACACAACATACTGTATACTGTCACTAATTAGGCTACATGTGATTTGTATGATAACAATCTTGACTCTGCATATATCCTTGGAAAGATAAAGAACCTAACAACTAATTATGTTGCACTTTCTGTATATGAAAACCCATTTTATTTAAATAACTTATTTTTCTCCATTTACTATTCTGAAATTGTAAGTAGCTGTAATATACATGATATCAACATGTCATTTGCAGTTTGCTTAGGCCCACGAATGCTGTGTATTGTAAAATATGAATGTGTAAGACTATTGTACTTGTCCAGCAAAACTAGAGTTGACAATGTTTTTTTTCTTTCCTGTGAATCAAATTATGTCTATAATAGTGTCATTCTGTTCATAAGGAAAATAATAAATAAATTGACTTCATGTTTTCTCTGTATATTGGTTACTTGTGCATTATTTATACACCACTGATTAGCTGGGGTACTAGGATAAAGATGAAGAATGAGTGCCACATGGTTTAGTCCTGTTTAAGTCCGGCAAAGGCATATGCGTACAAATGGAGATGCCATCAAAATAATACCACAGAGTATTGGAAATGTAATATTTGTTAACATGATGGTCCGTTAATGGAGAAAGGTTGTGCTTAGTCCTAAAAGAAGAAGGTTGTCCTCCACCAAGCAATTAAAAGATTTGTCTGGTTTAGAAAATACATTTTTATTTATCTTAACATAATAATGCAGTATGTAAGGCCGAAAAAAGAAATATGTCTATCCAGTTCAGCCTATTTTCCTCACCCTCCTCTCAATTTGATCCAGAGGAAGGCAAAAAATACTCAATTAGGTAGAAGATCGTTTTCCCCAATTAGGGGAAAAATCCTTCCCAACTCCATGTCTGGCAATTGGAATAATCCCTGGATCACCGACCCTTCTGAAGTAATCAGTGAATATAACATCTGATATTGCAATGCTCGAAAAAGGCGTCCAGTGAATTCCCCATCACCACGTTGTCAGGCAGAGAGTTCCATTGTCTCACTGCTTTTACAGTAAAGAACCCCCTTCTATGTTGGTGTGGAAACCTTCTTTCATCTAGATGTAGAGGGTGTGCTTGTTACAGTCCCAGTCCTGGGTATAAACAGATGATGGGAGAGATCTCTGTATTGTCCCCTTATTCATTTATACATAGTTATTAGGTCGCCCCTCAGTAGTCTTTTTTCTAAAATAAATAACCTCAATTTTGATAACCTCTCTGGGTATTGTAGTCTGCCCATTCAATTTATTACTTTAGTTGCCCACCTTTGTACCTGCTGAAGCTCTGATATGTCCTCCTTGAGTACTGGAGCCCAAAACTGTACACAATATTCCATGTGTGGTCTGACCAGTGACTTGTAAAGAGTAAGAACAATGTTCTCATCAAGTTCCCCTAGACCTCTTTTGATGCACCCCATGTTCTTTTTTGCCTTGGCAGCAGCTGCCTGACACTGGTTGCTCCAGTTAAGCTTATAGTTAATCACAATCCCCAAATCCCTTTCCATGTCAGTGTTTCCCAGTGGTTTCCCATTTAGTCCATAATGGTGACATGTATTTCCTCTGCCCATGTGCATAAACTTACATTTACCAGTGTTAAACCTCATTTGCCACTTTTCTGCCCAAACCCCTAACTTATCCAGATCCATTAACAACCGCAATCTGTCTTGTGTTAATATATTTACATAGTTTTGTGTCATCTGCAAATATTAATATTTTTCTGCACAATCCCTCTACCAGGTCATTAATAAATATATTAAAAAGAATAGGGCCCAAAATTGACCCCTGTGGTACCCCACTAGGTAATGATGATCTAATGAGAGTATGAACCGTTAATAATCACCCTCTCCTTTTTATCATTGAGACAGTTACTTATCCACTTCGATACATTCTCAGGAGGTCTTTGTTTAAGGTTCTCATCCCTTGGCCAGAACAAGAAGGAGTTATAAAGTGCATCTCTTGCTCTAGAAGAACTGTTCTGTCCTGCATTACTCATTGATTTGCATAGGTATTGTGCAATGCTTAATTTCTCCTGCGGGGGTGCTGCAAGGAAACTGAACACTCACTACCAGTTTTCTCCACAGATTATTGCTGATCAGTCAGGGTCCGAGCCAAAGGACATTTTGTGTCAGCTTATTGTCAAGAGCTGTGTGTCTGTAGTTCCTGTACTGCAACAAACCCTGTCTGATTCTTCTTTTAATGACTGGAGTCCTACCCCTGGAAACTCTGGTTACACCCTCTAAAATATTCTTTCACTCCCACAGTAGGGCCTATAATGTCAACCTAATAATATTACCCAAGTCCCCATAGTACCAGACTTACAGTAAAACTCAATACACTTACATCGTGCTGCCACGTGGGCTTCCAGTATTTAAAGGGGTTGTCTCGCGAAAGCAAGTGGGGTTATACACTTCTGTATGGCCATATTAATGCACTTTGTAATATACATCGTGCATTAAATATGAGCCATACAGAAGTTATTCACTTACCTGCTCCGTTGCTGGCGTCCCCGTCTCCATGGCTCCGTCTAATTTCGCTGGCTTCTTGCTTTTTTAGACGCGCTTGCGCTGTGCGGTCTTCTGCCTGGTGAATGGGGCCGCTCGTGCCGGAGAGCTGCTCACCGCGTCGTCATCATAGCTCCGCCCCGTCACGTGTGCCGATTCCAGCCAATCAGGAGGCTGGAATCGGCAATGGAACGCAAGGAAGGAGAAGAAAATCCACGGTGCACCATGGGAGAAGACCTGCGGTCCACCATGGGAGAAGACCAGCGGCGCCATCTTTAAAAGAAGAATAGAAGAAGCTGCAGAACGCTGATGCAGGTAAGTGCAATGTGCTTTTTAAAAACTAACCTATGCTTTCTTTTTAACAGGGCAGAATGCGGGGGTAAGTGAAAAAAAATAATTTTCGCTTTCGCCGCGAGACAACCCCTTTAACTTTCTTTTCTTTTGCTGATCTCAGAAGGTGTCTGTGCAGCAAAAGACCTCTATTACTGATCACTGTGGCAGGAACTGTGCAAGCCTTCATACCAGGGGCAAAATGCTCCCCTTGTTTAATGAGTGATGATTAATACTTACTATTTGCAAAATCCAGCATAATGCCACTAACTAGTTCTGAAGGCACAACTTTCAAAAATATTGTGTTAAAGTACAAAGCCTTATGAATTTACTTTTATTCACTTGTTCCAAGACCACACCTAACAACTAAGTCCTAGTTCTGCTTCCTAACTATTCTGCAATAATAGGATCCTGGGCACCACCTTATGAGAGGATCTTACATTAGGAATGTTATGACCTTCTGTCTTAACACTACTATTTCCATGTCTACATGCAAAGAAATCATTCACCAGGGAATATCTTTTTACTAGGACTCTGCCTTTACTATACTGAGCAGGGGTACCTACATGTTTCCTTACGTTTATAATCCAAGACTTATAGAATTTGCTGAACATCACTGTGAATGTCACTTCATTGTATTCTTCATATAGCTGGTTGTTGTCACCAGGGGCTTAGCTAAAGGCTCATGGGTCAGGGTGCAAAAGTTTATCTTGCCCCTCCCCTCAACTTCTTTTAACCTTTTAACCTCGTCCCCTTTGAGCAAGCACATTTTGAGCTGTCGGATACCTAGTTGCCGTAGACTTCTGAAAATGGATAGGGATCACAAACCGATTACAGTGATGTCTGCTGTGTGGATCTGTGCAGTAGTTTAGGAGAAACCTCAATTTTATTAGTAGCAGCCAGACACAGAATTAGTCCTACATATTCATGAGCTGCAGGCTAGCTACACTCACCCACCCTCCAGCCAATGATTGGCAGCTCTTTCTCTCTGCACAGTAATAGGCAGGCAGCAGTTAATCAATGGCTAGAGGGAGGTGTGGGTGTAGTCAACAGGCAGCTAATGAATATCCAGGACTACTTTAAGTAGTCCTCTTTGCATGTGCTACTACCAATAAATACAAGATCTCCAAAACTACTGAACAGATCCACACAGTAGACATATCACTGTAATCAGTGTGACTGTCACTGCTTTATACTGTCCTCGGAGAGGGGTGCAAGAAGATGGTGACAGCGCCTCTTTAAGGTAATCTAGCTGCTGTATTTCATCTCATAAATCATTATAATATACTAGACATTGGATGATCAATGGGGAAAAAAACATACAGCATAAATCAAGATTAATGTCCAACAGCTGGTAATATTTCATAGATGATTCAGCTGAGAACATGTGCCATAAACCTCCTGCCAAGATCATTAGCAACCAGCTTGTATCAAGTGTGACATTAACCTTATCACTACCATGATGCCCGGGTAAACAGATGCTAAACTGGTTCAAAACATTTCATTAGAAACATGCAAATTAAATGGAGCTTTCAGAAATAAATACCAAGACTCGTTAACATCTATGAAGACAAGGATGCCGACAAACAGCCAAACATATGCAATGGTTCATAAAAAACAGGATGGGACAAAAATACACAGCCTTACAAAACTATCCCCCCCTTCAGTGTTTTTCCTGTTGTGTTTCATTATAACCTGTAACTAAAATGAATTTTTGTGGTGTTTGAGCATTTGATTTACACAACATACCGACCACTTTGAAGATGCAAAATATCTTTTTTAACTGTGACACAAACAATAATTAAGACAAAAAAAAACATAGAACTTTATTATGCATAAGTATTCACCTCCTGAAAGTCAATATTTGGGGAGTCACCTATCACTGCAATTACAGATGCAAGTCTATGTTGATGATGATTCTCCGCTCAGTCGCATCCGACCTTCGGTCACTCTATGGATCAATGTTCTGCATTAGAGATGAGCGAACGTACTCGTCCGAGCTTGATACTCGTTCGAGTATTAGCGTGTTCGAGATGCTCGTTACTAGAGCCGAACACCACGCGATGTTCGGGTTACTTTCACTTTCATCTTTGAGACGTTAGCGCGCTTTTCTGGCCAATAGAAAGACAGGGAAGGCATTACAACTTCCCCCTGCGACGTTCAAGCCCTATACCACCCCCCTGCTGTGAGTGGCTGGCGAGATCAGGTGTCACCCGAGTATAAAAATCGGCCCCTCCAGATGCATTCTGACAGAGATCAGGGAAAGTGCTGCTGATGCTGGAGCTGCTATAGGGAGAGTGTTAGGAGTTATTTTAGGCTTCAAGAACCCCAACGGTCCTTCTTAGGGCCACATCTGACCGTGTGCAGTACTGTTGAGGCTGCTTTTTGCAGTGTTGCACATTTTTTTTTTTGTATATCGGCCGTGCAGAGCATTGCGTCCAGAGCATTGCGTCCTGCAGTAATTTTACATAGTCCAGGGCCAAAAAAATTTGGGAAAAAAAATCTATTTGGGCTGCCTGTAACCGTCCTGACTGTACTGCGTCTCTGCTGGGGGTAGGAGTCCTAATTCATACGCAGCCAGCTAAGTGTTACAGCAGGCTTGCGCAAAATTCTTTCCTGGCTCTGCGTTGCCTCTTACATCACCGCTGTCATTCTGTCCAGAGTGAAACAGTCTGCAGTAATTTTACATAGTCCAGGGCCAGTAGTGGTGAGGCAGGGACAGTGAAAGACATATACAGTCTATATAGGCAGTGGGCTTTTCCAAAAAAATTTGGGAAAAAAAATCTATTTGGGCTGCCTGTGATCGGCCTCAGTGTACTGCGTCTCTGCTGGGGGTAGGAGTCCTAATTCATACGCAGCCAGCTAAGTGTTACAGCAGGGTTGCGCAAAATCCTTTCCTGGCTCTGCGTTGCCCGTTACATCACCGCTGTCATTCTGTCCAGAGTGAAACTGTCTGCAGTAATTTTACATAGTCCAGGGCCAGTAGTGGTGAGGCAGAGACAGTGAAAGACATATACAGTCTATATAGGCAGTGGGCTTTTCCAAACAAATTTGGGAAAAAAAATCTATTTGGGCTGCCTGTGACCGTCCTCAGTGTACTGCGTCTCTGCTGGGGGTAGTTGTCCTAATTCATACGCAGCCAGCTAAGTGTTACAGCAGGCTTGCGCAAAATTCTTTCCTGGCTCTGCTGTGCGCTCCGTAAGCGAAGTCAGCCTCCAACCACAGGCCAATAAGCAGCACATTTAATTACAGCGTTCTGATTTTGCACTACTGGTAATACAGCATGCTGAGGGGTAGGGCTAGGCCTAGAGGACGTGGACGCGGGTGAGGACGCGGAGGCCCAAGTCAGGGTGTGGGCACAGGCCGAGCTCCTGATCCAGGTGTATCGCAGCCGACTGCTGCGGGATTAGGAGAGAGGCACGTTTCTGGCGTCCCCACATTTATCTCACAATTAATGGGTTCACGCGGTAGACCTTTATTATAAAATGAGCAGTGTGAGCAGGTCCTGTCGTGGATGGCAGAAAGTGCATCCAGCAATCTATCGACCACCCAGAGTTCTGCGCCGTCCACTGCTGCAATTCTGAATCCTCTGGCTGCTGCGCCTCCTTCCTCCCAGCCTCCTCACTCCATTACAATGACACATTCTGAGGAGCAGGCAGACTCCCAGGAACTGTTCTCGGGCCCCTGCCCAGAATGGGCAGCAATGGTTCTGAATCCTCTCCCACTGGAGGAGTTTGTCGTGACCCATGCCCAACCTTTGGAAAGTTCCAGGGGTCCGGGGGATGAGGCTGGGGACTTCCGGCAACTGTCTCAAGACCTTTCAGTGGGTGAGGAGGACGATGATGATGAGACACAGTTGTCTATCACTCAGGTAGTAGTAATTGGAGTAAGTCCCAGGGAGGAGCGCACAGAGGATTCGGAGGAAGAGCAGCAGGATGATGAGGTGACTGACCCCACCTGGTTTGCTACGCCTACTGAGGACAGGTCTTCAGAGGGGGAGGCAAGTGCAGCAGCAGGGCAGGTTGGAAGAGGCAGTGCGGTGGCCAGGGGTAGAGGCAGGGCCTGACCGAATAATCCACCAACTGTTTCCCAAAGCTCCCCCTCGCACAATGCCACCCTGCAGAGGCCGAGGTGCTCAAAGGTCTGGCAGTTTTTCACTGAGAGTGCAGACGACTGATGAACAGTGGTGTGCAACCTTTGTCGCGCCAAGATCAGCCGGGGAGCCACCACCACCAGCATGCGCAGACATATGATGGCCAAGCACCCCACAAGGTGGGACGAAGGCCGTTTACCGCCTCCGGTTTGCACCGCTGCGTCTCCCCCTGTGCCCCAACCTGCCACTGAGATCCAACCCCCCTCTCAGAACACAGGCAGTACCGTCTCCTGGCCTGCACACACACCCTCACCTCCGCTGTCCTCGGCCCCATCCACCAATGTCTCTCAGCGCACCGTTCAGCCGTCGCTAGCGCAAGTGTTGGAGCGCAAGCGCAAGTACGCGGCCACGCACCCGCACGCTCAAGCGTTAAACGTGCACATAGCCAAATTTATCAGCCTGGAGATGCTGCCGTATAGGGTTGTGGAAACGGAGGCTTTCAAAGGTATGATGGCGGCGGCGGCCCCGCGCTACTCAGTTCCCAGTCGCCACTACTTTTCCCGATGTGCCGTCCCAGCCCTGCACGACCACGTCTCTCGCAACATTGTACGCGCCCTCACCAACGCGGTTACTGCCAAGGTCCACTTAACAACGGACACGTGGACAAGCACAGGCGGGCAGGGCCACTATATCTCCCTGACGGCACATTGGGTGAATTTAGTGGAGGCTGGGACAGAGTCAGAGCCTGGGACCACTCACGTCCTACCCACCCCCAGAACTGCGGGCCCCAGCTCCGTGGTGGTATCTGCGGCGGTGTATGCTTCCTCCACTAAACCACCCTCCTCCTCCTCCTACGCAACCTCTGTCTCGCAATCAAGATGTGTCAGCAGCAGCACGTCGGCAGCAGTCGGTGTCGCGCGGCGTGGCAGCACAGCGGTGGGCAAGCGTCAGCAGGCCGTGCTGAAACTACTCAGCTTAGGAGATAAGAGGCACACGGCCCACGAACTGCTGCAGGGTCTGACAGAGCAGACCGACCGCTGGCTTGCGCCGCTGAGCCTCCAACCGGGCATGGTCGTGTGTGACAACGGCCTTAACCTGGTGGCGGCTCTGCAGCTCGGCAGCCTCACGCACGTGCCATGCCTGGCCCACGTCTTTAATTTGGTGGTTCAGTGCTTTCTGAAAAGCTACCCACACTTGTCAGACCTGCTCGGAAAGGTGCGCCGGCTCTGCGCACATTTCCGCAAGTCCCACACGGACGCTGCCACCCTGCGCACCCTGCAACAATGGTTTCATCTGCCAGTGCAACGACTGCTGTGCGACGTGCCCACACGGTGGAACTCTACGCTCCACATGTTGGCCAAGCTCTATGAGCAGCGTAGAGCTATAGTGGAATACCAACTCCAACATGGGCGGCGCAGTGGGAGTCAGCCTCCTCAATTCTTTACAGAAGAGTGGGCCTGGTTGGCAGACATCTGCCAGGTCCTTGGAAACTTTGAGGAGTCTACCCAGATGGTGAGCGGCGATGCTGCAATCATTAGCGTCACCATTCCTCTGCTATGCCTCTTGAGAAGTTCCCTGCAAAGCATAAAGGCAGACGCTTTGCGCTCGGAAACAGAGGCGGGGGAAGACAGTATGTCGCTGGATAGTCAGAGCACCCTCCTGTCTATATCTCAGCGCGTTGAGGAGGAGGAGGAGGAGCATGAGTAGGATGAGGAGGAGGGGGAAGAGACAGTTTGGCCCACTGCTGAGGGTACACATGCTGCTTGCCTGTCATCCTTTCAGCGTGTATGGCCTGAGGAGGAGGAGGATCCTGAAAGTGATCTTCCTAGTGAGGACAGCCATGTGTTGCGTACAGGTACCCTCGCACACATGGCTGACTTCATGTTAGGATGCCTTTCTCGTGACCCTCGCGTTACACACATTCTGGCCACTACGGATTACTGGGTGTACACACTGCTCGACCCACAGTATAAGGAGAACCTTTCCACTCTCATACCCGAAGAGGAAAGGGGTTCGAGAGTGATGCTATACCACAGGACCCTGGCGGACAAGCTGATGGTAAAATTCCCATCCGACAGCGCTAGTGGCAGAAGGCGCAGTTCCGAGGGCCAGGTAGCAGGGGACGCGCGGAGATCAGGCAGCATGTACAGCACAGGCAGGGGAACACTCTCTAAGGCCTTTGACAGCTTTCTGGCTCCCCAGCAAGACTGTGTCACCGCTCCCCAGTCAAGGCTGAGTCGGCGGGAGCACTCTAAAAGGATGGTGAGGGAGTACGTAGCCGATCGCACGACCATCCTCCGTGATGCCTCTGCCCCCTACAACTACTGGGTGTCGAAGCTGGACATGTGGCCTGAACTCGCGCTGTATGCCCTTGAGGTGCTTGCTTGTCCTGCGGCTAGCGTCTTGTCAGAGAGGGTGTTTAGTGCGGCTGGGGGAATCATCACAGATAAGCGTACCCGCCTGTCAACCGACAGTGCCAACAGGCTTACACTCATCAAGATGAACAAAGCCTGGATTTCCCCAGACTTCTCTTCTCCACCAGCGGACAGCAGCGATACCTAAACAATACGTAGGCTGCACCTGTGGATGGAAGCATCGTTCTCTATCACCATCAAAAACATGGACCTTTTAGCTTCATCAATCTGTGTATAATATTCATCCTCCTCCTCCTGCTCCTCCTTCTGAAACCTGATGTAATCACGCCGAACGGGCAATTTTTCTTAGGCCCACAAGGCTCAGTCATATAATTTTTGTAAACAATTTTTATATGTTTCAATGCTCATTAAAGCGTTGAAACTTGCACCTGAACCAATTTTTATTTTAACTGGGCTGCCTCCAGGCCTAGTTACAAATTAAGCCACATTAACCAAAGCGATTAATGGGTTTCACCTGCCCTCTTGGTTGGGCATGGGCAATTTTTCTGACGTACAGTACATTAGTACTGTTGTTACACCAATTTTTGGGGCCCTCGCCTACAGTGTAATCCAATTAATTTTTTGCCCACCTGCATTAAAGCTGACGTTACATCAGCTGTGCTGGGCACTGCAATGGGATATATTTATGTACCGCCGGTGGGTTCCAGGGAGCCACCCATGCTGTGGGTCCACAGGGAGTTGTAACTGCATGTGTCTACTTCTAAAGAACCCCAGTCTGACTGGGGCATGCAGTGTGGGCCGAAGCCCACCTGCATTAAACATGACATTACCTCAACTGTGATGGGCACTGCAATGGGATACATTTATGTACAGCCGGTGGGTTCCAGGGAGCCACCCATGCTGTGGGTGCACACGGAATTCCCATTGCGGAGTTGTACCTGCCTGTGACTATTTATAAAAAAACGCGGTCTGACTGGGGCATGCAGACACCTTGACAGAATGAATAGTGTGTGGCACATAGGTTCCCCATTGCTATGCCCACGTGTGCAGCTCCTGATGGCGGTGGCACAGGATTATATTTCTCATTGCTTCTGTACAGCATTGTGTACAGCCCCTTATAAAGAGGGTCGCTGCCTAGCCGTGCCAACCCTCTGCAGTGTGTGCCTGCGGTTCCTCCTCATGGCAGACGCACTTATAAATAGACATGAGGGTGGTGTGGCTATGAGGCCACCGTTTGGCATGAGTGCAGCTGAAGGCTGCGCAGGGACACTTTGGTGTGCGCTGTGGACACTGGGTCGTGCGGGGGGATTGGGCAGCATGTAACCCAGGAGAAGTGGCAGCGGAGTGTCATGCAAGCAGTGATTGTGCTTTGTTGGAGGTAGTGTGGTGCTTAGCTAAGGTATGCATTGCTAATGAGGGCTTTTCAGAAGTAAAAGTTGTTGGGAGGGGGGGGCCACTCTTGCCGCTATTGTGGCTTAATAGTGGGACCTGGGAACTTGAGATGCAGCCCAACATGCAGCCCCTCGCCTGCCCTATCCGTTGCTGTGTCGTTCCCATCACTTTCTTGAATTGCCCAGATTTTCACAAATGAAAACCTTAGCGAGCATCGGCGATATACAAAAATGCTCGGGTCGCCCATTGACTTCAATGGGGTTTGTTACTCGAAACGAAGCCTCGAGCATCGCGATAATTTCGTCCCGAGTAACGAGCACCCGAGCATTTTGGTGCTCGCTCATCTCTACAGATTAACTTTTTCAGCTATGTGCCGTCAGTCAGCATCTTTCACTTTTGTTTGTGTCATGAAAAGCCACAGATGGTCAACAGAAAATGCTCTAGACAACCATCCAAGCTCTCTAACAATGATGTTGCTTTTGGACTCACATCAATGGCTTATATGTTTGGTCGTCCAGCAATAATATGATCTAGGGAAGACCTAGCATATGTGTACCAAGTATTTCCTTTAAATACAGTAACAGGACTTGAATAGCAAAAAAAACTCAAGTCCATCAAGTTCAACCGATTTTCCTGCTGGTTTGGTTTTGTGCAGACTCTTTATGATGCTTCCGAAGCCTCCTTAACCAATCAAGGATTTTACCTCAGTGAATGTTAATAAATGCTTAATATGGACATACCTCAAAGGAACAGCCAAATGAAACAATGGATATTTAGGAAATATAATGTATGATATAAAATATATAATAGAGTGGACAGTAACTAAAGACTGGCACAACAACTGTAGTATCCATTACCTCCCCCCCCCCCCCCCCCCGACCAAAAAACAAACAGGTCAGGAGAAAGCATTGGGTTAAATAAAAAAAATTCCTCTCAATAAACTGTATGTATATTATTGTATAATATTAAATGCTTACTGGTAAACCACACACAACCTCCAGGAATATTACATACCAACTCATTACAATTCTAGACCACCTAATATTAAAGTGGCTCTCACTTTATGTGGTCAATTTTCAAATCTGTGGGAGGCAGAAAAACTGATAATTTAACTATATATAAATTAAAGATTCTGTGCTGTTCTCCTGGTCCGGAAAGCCGCTCCATCTGGTTCAGAAACACTTTTTCTCCAGTCAGCAAGCAACCCATGACCATAGAATAGATGAGATGAAAGACTATGTGGCTTTGCACGTCCATGAATATTTTGTGCATTTGTCAAGTTTCCAGATCTGCTATCAGCATGGACAGCAGAGGAAGATGCAGGGACAGCGACTCTGCCCACCAGCCCCAGGGGTTGGTGCAAGAGCTCAGGCTAACTCAGTCCATTTTTTATACCTTAGAGTGTAGTAGCCCAGAGTTAGGGCCCCCGCAGAACTTTATTAGCTACTTTAAGTGAAGTGTATGTGTATATATCTGTTAAACTGTGTCTGGTTATGTGTGTTGGCATAGACAGGTCACCAAAAGGTCAATCTCTGGTGTCTCTTTAACTAACTTGTGAATGACTTTGCACAATGTAACCTAACCTGCTCTAACACTTGTCAATCACCTCTAGCTAGCCCTGGGATTGGGTAGAGAGAATTTCCTCTAGCCCAGGATTGGTTTGTGGGGAGGTATAAAAGCTAGCACTTGTGGTTAGGCAGTCTACTCCTGGAGCTCAGCCATAGAGGAAGTCTAGTCTTGGAGATAGCTGAGAGAGGTAAGCCAGAGATTGAGACCAGGATGTCGAACATCTACACAAAGTCTTCTAAGAAGTAGTCTAGTTCTGAAGCCTAGTCATGGAGTTACGAGGAGAACAACTAAGTATGAGTACCTAATAAGAGAAGTGGTGCTGGAGTTTTAGCAGAGGAGAGAGACAGAAAAGACAGAGAAGAGAAGTGCAGGAAAGGAACAAGTCAGCAAGTCAGTAATTTGTCTGCAAAGCATTAGTCAAAGCCAGGGATGAAAGCTGGAAGTGTGTTACTGCCATGTGTTGCTACAGCTTCCCCCTGAGAAAGTGTTTCAATGCAATGTCTACTAATGCAATGCCACATCGTCATATTTCTCAAGTCAATATGCTTTAACAGTTACAGCAAGTGACTGCATCTGTGTGCTCCCCTGTCTGCTACCAGTTCCGTCTGAATTCCTGTTCTTATGTCTGTCCTTTTGCTCTAGACCCTTGTGCCTGGTTCTTTAGTTTTGCCAGCTCTGTCAGGTTCTGAGTTTTACCCCTTCGGGGATAGTCAGACCCGTGGTTCCAGCACAGGGCCACCCTAATCAGGGCGATCGTCTTGATTTAGGTAGGGGGTCTTCCATTCCCTCTGTAAAGGTCAGTCTCCCTTTTCCTGTCTCCACTCCATTTATCTGAGGAGTCAGGTAGCAACCACTCCAGGACTGGCCTCAGCCTAGTGTGTTGGCCCACAATTCCATAAATCTTTAACATTATACAAATTACATAAGAACAGTTAATTTTTGAGGGCTCGATTATTGTAGGTGGCACTTAGATATTTTATACTGAAAGTGATCAACCCTTTTAACACCGACACTAAGACCCCCAGAGATACTAAAGAGACATGGCTTTGCCCTCTTATATCAGAGACTCTTCTGAGGTATGAACAAGGACATATTTGATCTCTTTATACCTGCATAAAAGAGGCTCAAGAATGTCTTGGAAGTGTGACATGTTTTTTTTAAATAAATAAATGGATTGGAATTTACCTTAATGGAACTTCTCTTATTGATGATATATGTGCCGACACATAATTGTTTAATCTTTAAAGACACATTACATTCTCAGGTGCATGGAGTAGCTATGGGAGTGACTTTTGCACCCTCCAATGTCAATCTCTTTCTCAGATTTTGGAAACATGAGATATTTCAACCCCATGCTCATCCAACAGATGGCAGTATCCTCCCTTGGATAAGATATATTGATGGGATCTTATTTGTGAAGCAAGACAGTGAATAAAGTCTGTTTGTTTTAGAGATACTAATTTCCAGTGATATGATTATACATCTCACCAATGTGATCACACAGAAATACTTCATTTTTTACATTTAAACACCAGGGTGGATGAGAAGGGATTGATACACACAACCATCCATTAGAAGAATACTACTGTACTGTGAATTCTTTTTTGCCTGCCTCCAGTTCACAGCCAAATTGTGCCATGCATGTATGGTAACTCATTCAATAGTTGTTGTGCAAGACAGCATTCTGTTCTAAATGTTTTGACTGTTTGGCCGAGCATTTTTGAGCAGGTTACGTTTAGTTAGGCATTACTTCTATAAAAGTAACAGATCTTGCTATGTTCTGGGAAACCCCTGATTATGCTCCAAACATCCCCAGCCTTCTAGAGAACCGTAGTTGGGCAATACTAGACATTTTAGAAGAATTGAAATTCCAGGAAACAACCACAAGATGGCAGTGTTCAGCCACTAAGGACCTTGCTGTACTCGCCTGCTTTAAGAAATATAGGAAATATGTAATTAAAGCTGCTCATTTTTATTTTTATAAGCCACAAAGCTGCACAATTTAATGAAGCACTGTTTATAAAACTAGTTATGGAGCAGTATGGATTTAATGTGCTGCACTGTTAATGGAATTGGAAACAAATATTAATTACATAAACCATTTCTAAAGCCAGTTTTCACTAATTATGTCCAAAAATGGTACATAAAATTGAATTGATTTTTCTAATTTATATTTATTACGAGAATACTGTTGTGTTTTTTTTTTCCTTTCAGCTTTTTTGGTCATGTTGGTTTTGTGCCATTGGAAAACTGACACCTATAATAAAAGATAAGTAATGCTGAGCAGTACTTGTTGTAAAATCAAATTGAGCTGAACGTTAAAAGTAAATCTTTTTATTGGAAACTCTTATCTTTGATAGCATCTATAAAATAATCACCATGACTTGTTTACTTGTGTAATCAGTCTGTCAGTGCAAGAATATTGCATCTTCGGCTCTTACACCATGCTTACATCCATAAGACTTAACTGGCTTCATGCATGCCAAAGGGCCTTTGAGATACGTGTTGGGATACCTTTCTTCACTGAAGTGATAGGTGCAGTTGACTACACTTTTCAATACAAAAAAGATACTATAAGTAGTGTTCTTTTTTACTTACAGTGGGAGTCTATGGGACTGGCAGGATTCTAGATTTGGTACATGTATTTTGCATAATAGTATAGCATTCTATTCCTCAATATGAAACAGATATATATAAAACAAAATTAAACAGAAGCATACAAATATTACTATTAGTATCAAGCAATAAACAAATATTTATAAGAAACATAATACATTACAGGATACAGAACACTCTCATTATCGGAAGTGAAGCTGTTTCCACTGTAGATTGAACAGTAGCATTCCATTTTATCTGACCTTTCTTCTGGGCCCCATAAAGCTCTAGAAAAAGACAGCAGCCTTTGTGAATAGTAAATGATGAAAGATGAGAAGAAGAAAAGGGGGGGGGGTGAGTGGAGCATGTGCCTGGGGGCTCAGAATCTATAAACCAGTGTATTGGTGTAGGAATTACTTTCTCTTCTCCCTTTTTTATTATGGAAGTTTGAAATGCTCACTTTTTGCTGAAAATAAAAGGGTGTGCAGTAGACCCGAAATGTGTTTATTGTAGGCTGGATAAAAACAGAGGAGTCGAGCTTAAAGGGGTTGTCCCGCGCCGAAATGGGTTGTTTTTTTTTTCAACCCCCCCCCCCCGTTCGGCGCGAGACAACCCCGATGCAGGGGTTAAAAAAGAACACCGCACAGCGCTTACCTGAATCCCCGCGCTCCGGTGACTTCTTACTTACCTGCTGAAGATGGCCGCCGGGATCTTCTCCCTCGGTGGACCGCAGGGCTTCTGTGCGGTCCATTGCCGATTCCAGCCTCCTGATTGGCTGGAATCGGCATGTGACGGGGCGGAGCTACCAGGAGCCGGTCTCCGGCACGAGCGGCCCCATTGAGAAAACAAGAAGACCGGACTGCGCAAGCGCGTCTAATCCGGCGATTAGACGCTGAAAATTAAACGGCTCCATGGAAACGAGGACGCCAGCAACGGAACAGGTAAGTGAATAATTTCTGATAACTTCTGTATGGCTCATAATTAATGCACAATATACATTACAAAGTGCATTAATATGGCCATACAGAAGTGTATAACCCCACTTGCTTTCGTGGGACAACCCCTTTAACATCACTTCTCGTGCCTCTTTAAGGAAGGGGGAAAAAAGCGATTGTGCCTACAGCCACTTTCTCCTTACATTCACTTTATGTTGGCGAAGAGTAAGGTAACTTCTACAAGTTCCAAGAAGATTACACAAAAGTTACACTTGCTAAAAGAGGCTGTCCAGGATATTTTTTCCAAAGTGCAGGGATTGCTTAAAATGTAAAAAAAAAAAGCTAAATTCATCAATCTCCTGCTGCTCCAATGCCACCACTGCAGTCCTCCCTGGGTTTTGTTTTCATGACTGCAATGGTGATGTGTCAATAAACCCGTGTAATTGGTTGCAGCCAATCACTGGCCTCAGTGTTGTACAGCACAAGACCACTGAGACAAGTCATTGGTTGCTTAGGTCACATGGTTATGCGGCTAAGCAATGCCAATGGCACTAAGCATCTACTCCCTTAGTATAAGTGTGTAAGTGGTTGTTCATCAGTACCCTACACCTGTGCAATGCTCCTACATTTAGCAGTTTGTCCGTCTGCATATTGAGGGATGTGGTGTCTACCGGCCCTCTTGTACATTGGTAGTAAATGGCCGTTTCCTGTGATTTTTTTTCTGTGACTTGTAATTAAAATTAGTGTAGGGACGCACAAAAAAACCCTTGATGTGGGCTTGTGTAATTTGGCCAAAATATTAACCAATACCTCGTATTTATCGGTATTTATTAGTATGTATCATTAACAAGCAGTGCAGCATTGAATGTTGGGGGAGCCCAGGGTGCCAGTACCGATGTGGTTCACCTGTGAGGTTCAGGGCAGCCCACTGGACTGAAAAATGGTGTTACTAATAGCTTGATGGACTATATGAACTATGACACCCTTAGTATGCTTTATCTACGTGCAAGCACAGGGCTAAGCAGTATAAGGAAGGTGTGTGAGTGGCTGTTCATCCATGCGCTCACATGTGCAATGCTCCATTATTTATGCTGAGGGTGATGCTTCTACCTGCCCCCCTATTTTGCATTAGTATATCGGTAAGTATATGTGATTTTATTTTTCAGCTTGGTGGACTGACGTAGCAGTGCTGGAACAGCCGGGAATCTTACCGATAACCATACCTCCTTTCTTTTAGAACATTTACTATCTTCAGAAAAAATATAAATGTCTCAGACAATCTAACTGCAGATACATAACGGATTAGAAAGCTTTTTAGTCTTATGAAGCAAGTGAGCTGGAAAGCAGGTGGAATATAGCTTAATAATCCTATTTTCAAAGCCCCATAGTAATATTGTCACTTTTCCCTGTCATTAATTATAAGCTGAAGTGTAGACTAGGTCAGTGGAATATTTGCTGCTACCATATGTCTCAAGTGGAGGGTAGCTAGCAGTTAAATGAAACATTTTTACAAACTACATTCCATGCCAACATAAGTATGTTACTGTGTTTGCATCTGTTCTTCCACATTTTCCAAAGAGTCCCCAGTGGAAGACTCTACAAATAAATCCCCGCCAGTTCATACGTTTATTTTGGTCAAAATTAAGCTTTCACTGTGCAATAACTCGCTTCGAATTTTATTCCACTATGGGAAGTGAGGGCACACGGAAAGGAAGGCATGGCTCAGAAAATCACCGTGCTTCAAAAATGATTTTCTCCTTGAAGTTCCAGTTCGCGATGCACATTGTGGACTTGAAGGCAGTTATATTTTAGTTGTAAAAGTGGGACTATGATAGAACTTTTCAACTGAGACCATGGGTGACATGTGGTACAAAGATTACACCACTGTATGCAAAATAAAAAATGAAGTCAAATGAAGTACAATAGGTCAGTCACAAATGTGCAATTACAGCCAGCCCAGATCATGAAACCTAAACAACCTGCCTATTTTGGGACTGTGCTACTTAATCCCTCTTTTTGGATGGTGTCTCTGGCTGACTTTTGTCAGAATATGATATTAAACAGTCCATTCTTATTAACCACTGATGAGCTTTCACAATGTAGCCTTCAGATATTGTGCTATATCACAGCATTTTCACATTGCACCCTAGAGGAAAAATATGCTAAATAGGTTGAATCAGCCATGCAGACCTGATGAAAGATAGAACACACTCTGTGCTGTGCGATATCAAAAGTATTAACGAGCAGTAAGTGGAATCGCTGCAGTATTTACAGTTATATTCCAGTCTAGACCTCTGGAAACATCACCTAGAACAATACTAATAAAGCTGCTCCTTCTAAGTCCGGTACGTCCAAGAAACTAAAGGAAAAAAAAGGCTCTGATTTTGACCTGCAACAAAACTATCCAGTTTTAGGGCGCCCACCCACTGGCGTTTTTTTTTCCCTGCGAAATTCGCAGCATTTTTTTCTCTGCAGGGGTTTATGGGACTTGTAATGTTAAAATCGCGATCGCGCAAAATCGTGATTTCGCGGTAAATTGCGATTTTGACATTACAAGTCCCATAGACCCTTGCAGAAAAAAAATGCTGCGAATTTCGCAGGGAAAAAAAAACGCCAGTGGGTGGGCGCCCTTAATTTGTAATCCTTAAAGGCGTTTTCCAAGCACAAATACTGGTGTCCGCCTGCAATTACAAGTGCTGGCCACTACACATGGGTTGGAGCAGCAGCTTCTATTCCAACCTTGCATGTAGCGACACTGACAGCATGCGTCCGCTTAGCTGATCGTCCAGCTTCCCTGACTGTAGGTCCTCAATAGTACTTGTGCCTGAAAAACCTCTTTAAAGAGGACCTGCTGTAAACATATTTTTCAATCAGTTTCCTGACAGTTCGGGCTCTCACTGGCTGTCTTTCTGGGTGTTCTTGATTGAAGGCTTCGGCCACCTCATATGAACTTATGTTACTGATCATCAAGATGATTTCAATTCTGTCCTGTATTGTTAATGGCATCTTCTGGCACTTAACAAGACATATGGTTAGTGTTTTCCATGCCAGGTATTGAATAAATGACGACACTTATCAATTTCTATTAGAGATGAGCGAGCATGCTCGTTCGAGCATTAGCATACTCGAAGTACTCGTTACTCGAGCCAAGCACCACGCGGTGCTCGAGAAAATTTTGTCCCTCTCCTCCCCACCTGTTGTCATTGGTGCAGCGGCTGCTACCAGCGGCTCCATTGAAAAAAATGGTCTACTGGCACCCCTAATTGTTTTTCATGGAAGGGCTTTACATATAAGCCCTTCCCTGAAAAACAATAATTTTAGTGTAAGAAAAAAAAACGTGTCTCCCGCAGGGATGAAGAACACATCTGCCGCATGCAGCAGATGTTTCCTTCATCCCCGCTAGTAAAAAGAATTCCTTGCTGCTACATCTGCCACATCTGTGACAAATGCAGCAGAGGAATTCTTCAATTCCCTACCGCAGTAGGTATGCAGTAGTATGCAGTCCTAACCTCTCGCTCATGACCCGAAGGTTGCAGGTTCAATCCCCACTTAGTTCAGGTAGCCGGCTCAAAGTTGACTCAGCCTTCCATCCTTCTGAGGTCGGTAAAATGAGTACCCAGCTTGGTGGTGCGTAATAAATAAATTAGCTGAAAGCGCTGTGGAATAAGTTGGCGCTATACAAATAGCAAGTCCCTTAATGTCGTGCTTAATAGCAGTCTTCAACCCCTCTTCCCATTGAAACAGCTTTACATAGTTCAACACACGTTGCTTCTCAGACAGCTATGAAAAATAAGACACTCCAAGACTCTTAAAATAAAACAGGAGTCACTAAATTACTGTTGCTGACTGCTGACATGGATCATGGGATGCATTCTGAGACTTCAGAAACAGTAATTGCTGTTTTTCAGTCCCACTTTTCAATACACAACTCTAGATACATCGGTAGACATCATAACAGCTATCTGCACCCAGCAACTGAGAGAGAACTGAGAATTACAGATACAGCCTGCAGAGGGAAAAACTGGTGCTAAATGCAGTTCACATAACAGCCAGATACAACGTTAGACCTCATGTATACACATATAGCAGCTTATTCTGAAAAGTCACCGCAAGTGTGCGTACAATTATGTGGATTATATTGTACTACATGAAACTTATAGTTATGATCTCTAGATTGAATATACTCAGAATAATCACACTATGTTCCCAAACTAAACAACTAGTCTCTTTGGTTTCAAAAAGTTATCCAGATGGACTACTTCTCAACTACATCACCGCTTTACTGGGCATTAAACAAACTCTGAATCTCCACAACCTGGCTTTGTCATGTACTACTGTAGAAGCATGAGCTCCCCAGTGAGCAAGGGGAATCAAATTTCAAATTCATAACTTCTGAAATAAAAGAATGGAAGGGCAACAATATTACATGTGTGGTTAATGCTATTCAAAAGAGCATGTGCATTTCTAGAATGTGTGAAGAATAGAGCAACCATAAAGGTATATGTTAAGTGGCGGTGAGCTGCAACATAATCCACAATCTGCATATGTGATCTTTGAAAAAACAATTTCTGTAGGCACTAATCTATGCAAAATATTGCTACAGGACAAAGAAACAGCTGATTATCAGATTAGCTAGATTATGCTACATATTTTATGTCAGAACTGACAGAACATCATCCATTCCAGTTTATGACACTCGCTAATGAATAAAAGCACAGAGCTGAATCTCAGTGTCTACTATGTATATATTAGCTTTGGATACAGATGCAAGGAAAAGTAATTGAACTCTTTGGGAATTCTTGGGTTTCTGTATTGATTACCAATAAAATGTGGACTGATTGTTATCTAATAAGTCACAATTATAGACAAACACAATTTAAAGCTCCTTAGTCATTTTGCCTAGCAGACTTTCTGCCAAGAACAAGCACTAATTGATGATTTTACAAGTCGACCAGCTCCATTTACCTACAGTTTTCAGCAGTATGTGTGTGTCCAAACAAACAATACTACTATCTTTCAAGCACATACAGTACCATGATTGTCGGCAGTGTATCTCTATTTGCACAGGGCAATGTGCTGCTGGCAACAGATGATTTTGGTGCTGCATAAGAGATGAGGTCAACTGACAAGCCTCAGAAATAAGTGAATGAACAATTATTCCTTATCATCAACACGTGTAAAAGGCCCTTAACTGAACTAGCAACAAAATGAGCACAGTGAGTCATCTTCCACAGTGCAGGGACAAAAGTAAGGGAACCTCTGTATTAATACCTTCTCCCAGAACTAATTGTCAAAATGTGTTTCAATAATGCAGATGAGATTGGAAATGTGGGATTCACAGGCGCTTTACCCATTAAATAAGGGCACACAAAGCCTGGTTGCTGACGGTGTAAACCATGTCTCGATACAATGAACTTTCAGAAGACCTCAAAAGGCATGTTATAAAGATGCATGATACAAAACTATTACTGAAAAACAAATTGTCTATCAATTTAAAAAAAATTAGGATTATTGCTATTCACCCTAGGATTTTATGTCCTGTTAAGATCACTTAAAGAGCACAACAGGCAATCTTAAAAAAGGTGGGAAATAACCCAAAGGTAATAGCAAAAGCCCTACAGAATAGTCTATAGAACTTCAAAAACTTCTGTTCATATGTCAGAAAAAACAAACCGTAATAAAATGGACACTAACTTTTCAAACCACTTATGGTAGCTGGTGTGATAATTAGAAAAACCTCTATTTACTTTAGTGCTGAAGGGCAACTTACATTGGATGACTGTTAGGTGTATGGGTGCCTGACAAACGCTCCAGTGATTATCGCTGCTGTGCTTTATAGAGGAGCAATACTCATTCAAGTGAATGGAGGCAGAGCAGACTGGGGATCATTCCAACCCACCCGCCTCCATTCACTGTAAATGCAGACATTGAGCGACTCCTGCTTACAGTGAGCGAGGAAAGGAATAAATAGCAACAACTGAGCGACTTATCGCTCAGTTCCCTGTCTTTCGCCAGGTGTACTTGGGCCAACAGTTGCCCGAAATCGCCCATTTGAATGATTAAATAATATAATATGAAATGGGACACAAAGACCCGCAACTCCTATATTTAACAGGGTAGTGTTAGATGTAGAAACAACACTTACTTCAGTAGGGGTTTTCAGCCACTAATCCCCTAAATCCAAGATAGCTTTAAGCAATCAGACTGCCTCAATTCATGATTTTCCAATATTGTCAGGTGTTTTATTCAAGCACATCAACATAACATAGCTATTGCAATGCATTTTGGGAGACATGGTGTCTCCCCACCCGTTTCTCAAGCAGATTCACTAATATTCCTGCATGAACAATATATATATATATATATATATATATATACACTACCGTTCAAAAGTTTGGGGTCACATTGAAATGTCCTTATTTTTGAAGGAAAAGCACTGTACTTTTCAATGAAGATAACTTTAAACTAGTCCTAACTTTAAACAAATGCACTCTATACATTGCTAATGTGGTAAATGACTATTCTAGCTGCAAATGCCTGGTTTTTTGTGCAATATCTACAAAGGTGAATAGAGGCCCATTTCCAGCAACTATCACTCCAGTGTTCTAATGGTACAATGTGTTTGCTCATTGGCTCAGAAGGCTAATTGATGATTAGAAAACCCTTGTGCAATCATGTTCACACATCTGAAAACAGTCTAGCTCGTTACAGAAGCTACAAAACTGACCTTCCTGTGAGCAGATTGAGTTTCTGGAGCATCACATTTGTGGGGTCAATTAAACGCTCAAAATGGCCAGAAAAAGAGAACTTTCATCTGAAACTCGACAGTCTATTCTTGTTCTTAGAAATGAAGGCTATTCCATGCGAGAAATTGCTAAGAAATTGAAGATTTCCTACAACGGTGTGTACTACTCCCTTCAGAGGACAGCACAAACAGGCTCTAACCAGAGTAGAAAAAGAAGTGGGAGGCCGCGTTGCACAACTAAGCAAGAAGATAAGCACATTAGAGTCTCTAGTTTGAGAAACAGACGCCTCACAGGTACCCAACTGGCATCTTCATTAAATAGTACCCGCAAAACACCAGTGTCAACATCTACAGTGAAGAGGCGGCTGCGGGATTTTGGGCTTCAGGGCAGAGTGGCAAAGAAAAAGCCATATCTGAGACTGGCCAATAAAAGAAAAAGATTAAGATGGGCAAAAGAACACAGACATTGGACAGAGGAAGACTGGAAAAAAGTGTTGTGGACGGATGAATCCAAGTTTGACATGTTTGGATCACAAAGAAGAATGTTTGTGAGACGCAGAACAAATGAAAAGATGCTGGAAGAATGCCTGACGCCATCTGTTAAGCATGGTGGAGGTAATGTGATGGTCTGGGGTTGCTTTGGTGCTGGTAAGGTGGGAGATTTGTACAGGGTAAAAGGGATTCTGAATAAGGAAGGCTATCACTCCATTTTGCAACGCCATGCCATACCCAGTGGACAGCGCTTGATTGGAACCAATTTCATCCTACAACAGGACAATGACCCTAAACACACCTCCAAATTGTGCAAGAACTATTTACAGCAGAAGCAGGCAGCTGGTATTCTATCGGTAATGGAGTGGCCAGCGCAGTCACCAGATCTGAACCCCATTGAGCTGTTGTGGGAGCAGCTTGACCGTATGGTACGCCAGAAGTGCCCATCCAACCAATCCAACTTGTGGGAGATGCTTCTAGAAGCGTGGGGTGCAATTTCACAAGCTTACCTCAACAAATTAACAGCTAGAATGTCAAAGGTGTGCAATGCTGTAATTGCTGCAAAAGGAGGATTCTTTGACGAAAGCAAAGTTTGATGTAAAAACAATGTTATTTCAAATACAAATCATTATTTCTAACCTTGTCAATGTCTTGACTCTATTTTCTATTCATTTCACAACGCATGGTGGTGAATAAGTGTGACTTTTCATGGAAAACACAAAATTGTTTGGGTGACCCCAAACTTTTGAACGGTAGTGTATATATATATATATATATATATTTGTGGCAGTGGATCAGCTGGAATGGAGTCCATTAGTACACACCACTTGGAAGTGATGCACTGGTTCCAGTTTCTGGACGCCGTCCATGATATCAGGAGTGACGCACCGGAAGCAGTATGGCTGAAGTGTGTTCTGCAGTGAGGTTTTGTAGGTTCGTGGGAAGCCACCCTAAAAGGTATTTATAATGAGGGATATTTGTATATAAAGATGTTGCATCATAAGCTGCTCATACATACAATGTTTTCCATGTCACTTCCATAATAATGACCAGTATCTCAACTATAAGGGCTCCCACACACTTGCGTTTGCGTTTTTTGTTAACGCGATTGTCAATGGGTCTTTCTAATGTTAAAAACGCAACGCAATGCAGTGCAACTTACGTTTTTGGTGCGTTGCGTTTTTAACATTAGAAAGTCCCATTGACAATCGCGTTAACAAAAAACGCAAACGCAAGTGTGTGGGAGCCCTCACACGGCAAATATAACACATAGTTTTGTAACAAATAATCAGTGTATTCTGAGAGGTAACCCATCACAGAACCTATCCCTGAAATAATGGGACGTCCTGGTGGCTCAGGGATGAACTTATGTATTCATGCGAGAAAGTAAAAAGAGAACTTCAGAACTTTGGATGTATAGTTTATTTCATTCTTTAATATACAATTGTCAGAGAAAGCCTTCTCTATAACTGGCTAGAGAATTTTATCAGTTGGATTCCCCCCATAATTTCTCGGAATAAATATTATCCTCCAAGATGATCCATTATGACCACTCCACCCCTTTATCTGCATTTTTAATCACAATGTTAATATTCACCCCGAAAGGCCTCAATGTATTCATTTGTTTTCTATTCAGATTTCTCAACATCTTTGTTTTTTCTTTTATTTTAGACATCTTTCTGAAATCTTCCATAACTCCCTTATGGGAGGTTTTCATAAAAGGATACTTTTTTTTGATTGGGTAGAAGTCACTTTTTGGTCTGAGGTCTGTGGTAATTGGGTCTTTTAAGATGCTATTTGTGATATTGTCCACCTCTATATAATTAATAAGGTTAGGCTCTTAATCTAGTAGAAGTGGGATCTTTTAATGCAAAATGTCTTTTTAGTGTCAAAATTCTGGTAAAGCGATTTATGAAGCGCAGGAGCGAAGCTCTCTTTTTTCTGATTATGCACATTTGAACAATTAGAACAATTATTCGGTTGACGATCAGTCTGCGTAAAGGCACCTTTATATGATAGCCGGTGTGATAATTAGCAAAACTGTTATTTACTTTATTTACCTAACATCTAGGGCTGACACTGGATTGGAAAGTGTTAAGTTCTAAAAAATTGCTAATAAAATCATCATTTAATTGGCATTTAATTTTTATGTGTTTCTGTTGAGTTATTCCAAAGAATCCAGAATGCGCATTCCCACCACAAATAAATAAGAGCTGGGCAGAGTGTGGGAGGCAGGGAAATTGGATTGGAAGGGGTTAAAGGGGTTGTCTCGCGGCAGCAAGTGGGGTTATACACTTCTGTATGGCCATATTAATGCACTTTGTAATGTACATCGTGCATTAAATATGAGCCATACAGAAGTTATTCACTTACCTGCTCCGTTGCTGGCGTCCCCGTCTCCATGGCTCCGTCTAATTCTGATGTCTTCTTGCTTTTTTAGACACGCTTGCGCTATGCAGTCTTCTGCCTGGTGAATGGGGCCGCTCATGCCGGAGAGCTGGTCACCGCATCATCATCGTAGCTCCGCCCCATCACGTGTGCCGATTCCAGCCAATCAGGAGGCTGGAATCGGCAATGGAACGTACAAAGCCCATGGTGCACCATGGGAGAAGACCTGCGGTGCACCATGGGAGAAAACCGCAGTGCATCCCTGGGAAAGGACCGGCGGACATCTTAGGGAGAAGATTTTTATAACTCCTTATTTCGTCGGATCGGTGAGTAGCAAGCGGCTTAAAAACCGCTTTAATTTGCTATTTTATGCCAGGGGGGTGACAGGGGGAATGGGGTAATGTAAAATTTTGATGCTTGCCATGAGACAACCCCTTTAAATGTGCATTCAGAGGTTCTGTATTACAGATGTGGCTACAACAAGTTATCTTACCTCAAATTATTGAAAAGTTATTGCTATCTTGTCCTATCACAAAACCTTTGAAAAGCTACTGAAACGGCAAATTAACTGCGGCACAAAACCTTTTCTTAATGTGTTAATTGTCAAGCTATGGCCCTTTTACAGTCTTTCAAATGACCACAGGAGCGCTGCTGTCACTGCCACTGGATTGCAGGCTTTTCGTCCACTTCTTGCTCAGTTCTTCATCTCCTATGGAAAACACTGAGTGGGGAGCATTTACACACAGAGAGAAGCCAGCTTAAAAGTCAGCTTAAACAACCGCGAACGACAAGTGAGCCATTTTTTTCACATTCATACTGAACGATTATTGCTTAAATTTGTTCATTTGAATGAATTTTGAGCAATAATTGTTACGTATAAATGGGCCTTTAAACATTTCTATGTCTGCACCTTCCAAATAATAACAGCTAGAAAACAGCTGCACTTGATGCAAATCACCTGTAGTGCCAAAATATCACTTTATTGTAATATTGTGTAAAAGTAACTTTTTAGCTTTTATAGCAAATTCAATTGCATATACACTGTACATGCTAATCACCTACGGTGCATGTGATAAATAGATTGTCTTTCCTTTTTTCCTCATTATTCTAGGATTTAAGATTAGAAATTGGGTATTGGACTGTTGTTATGGCTGATGTCAATAAGATCTCAGGATATCCTTTTTGTTTAAAATGTTACATTTAGTTTCCACTTTTTTGCATAGCAGCTCATGAAGGCCAAATAGCTATTAGAATCGACTGTTTTGAAATTAGTTTTTGTATGGATAAAAACCTTGAATACAAAAAGCTCTGGATCTAAAAAAACATTGTTATTGTCAATGTTACTTTAAAACTCCAGTCCCCAATAGTTAAGAAAAGGAAATTATAAAGGTCAGTCTGTGGGCCAGCCCATATTATAAGTATATCATCAATATATTGTTTATAAAAAAAAATATGTGAGAATCGCTCATGTAAGCCAACCTTTTAATGACCACTGTCGGCATTATTTTCCATCTTGAAATATAGCGAATATGGTGTGAAAAAAAGTTGTAAACTATTGAGGACTTAACCTTAGGATAGGTCATCAATAGTAGACTTATGAGGGTCTGTCAACTGGTGTCCCAGTTTGATCATCTGTTTTTTGGGCTGGTGCGCTTGTGCCTTCTGCTGATTTCTGCCGAAAGTAAACAGCTTAGTTTTCACTGCAGTGGACGGGTTTAGTATTGCAGGTAGTTAAACCATTGAAGTGAATGGGAACTTTGCTTGCAATACCAAGCCTGGCCACTACAGTGAAGACAGACCTGTCTGCTTCCTGTAGAAATCAGCTCAAAGCATGACTGCACTTTGAAATACAATATAATTTAACATACAGAAGTATTGCAGTATAGTGTATAAGTAATCAAACAATCACAAGTTCAAGTCTCCATAGAGGGCTAAAAAAAAATTATTTTTTAATAGTTACAAAAAAATAAATATCAAAAGTTTAAAGAAAAACCCTTTTACCATATTTATATTAAAAATCAAAGCAAAACCATATTTGGTGTCCCCAAATCTATAATAGTCCATTAAATTAAAACACTTCCAGTGATTGTCTGCCCACTGTCTCTAACGTCATTTCTTTTCTCTATCTGAAATTAAATCTTTCAAAAACCGGACTTGTTGTGTTTCTGTCATCTAGTAGACTGCATAATCCGGATATTTACCTCAGTGTGCAGTAGCCACCATAACTCCTAGGTAGCTCACCAGCTGCTCACTTAATTGCCTGCATCTCAAAAATGCAAATATTATTATTATGGCCCTGTTCACTCACTACCGATTATTCTTCCCCTCACTAAACTCGCTCCTCTCCAATCTACCCTGATTGCAACAGCCAGGCCTCATCTTTTTATCCAACCACTTCACTGATACCTCCACCCTATGCAAATTACTGCACTGCTCTTCTGTCCAATATAAAATGTAATTCAAACTCCTCATTCCCATCCATAAAGCTCTCCACAGTGCTGCAGCATCTCCATACCTCCTCCCTCATCGCTGTCTACCAATATACCCGTGCTCTCCGCTCTGCTAATGAACTAAAACTAATTTCCTATGTAATCCAAATCTCCCACTCCCTTCTCCAAGATTTTTCCCAAGCTACAACCATTCTCTGAAATTCGCTACCACAGACAATCAGGTAAATTCGCAACACACACAATTTTAAGTCTGCCTTAAAAACACATCTAATCTAACTCTTGTCCATGTACCCCCTCTTACTCACTGCCCCTTAGAACCTGATCACAATATTCCCCACACCACATACACCCTAATGCACTCCATACCTGGGTATTATTGTACCTTGACAGCCAGGTGACGCCCCCTGTTTGTCATTGGCTGCAGGACATGCTGCCCATGCTCAGACTCACAGATCCTGGCACTGATTAATCACTCCGGCCTCAGTTTTCCCAGGCGTGCCGGTCCACTGGTGCAGGACCTCAAACAGCAGGATGCAGGAGGAATGTGAGCGGCGTCTGGAGGAGCGCCTTTCTCAAGTAGGAGGCAGCAGACCACTGGACAGAGGAGTGGCGTTCCAACGAGGTGCTGTGACTGCTTGCCCTTGAGGCTGCATCAGTGCCTGTGCTAACAGTAACACCACTGCCAGTAGCACAGAGTGGAAAGGGTTCACAGAGGGAGCGTGCTCCCTCTGTGACTTCAGCTGGCTCTCGCAATGTTATTGCAGAGAGCCCAGCTGGTTGCTATGGCAACAGGACGCCAGATACCGTCATCCTGTATTGCCAGAGCCTGAGAAGTCCTGCAATGCCTTATCGTAGAGATCATCGGTGCTACTGTGTAAATCCCCCAGAGGGACACAAATAGTGTAAAAAAAATCAAAATAATGTACAAAAAAAAAAATGTTAAAAAACCCTTTTTATGCTTTTTCTGATATTAGCATAAAAAAATTCAAAATAAATAAGTCCCACATATTTGCTATCGTTGTGTCCGTAAAGACCCATACAATAAATTGAACATGCTTTTTATCCTGCATGGCAAAAAGTGTAAAAAGTACTAAAAAAACTAAGGGCAAAATGCTAATTTTTAGCATTTTGCTGCCCAAAAAATGCAATAACAGTGATCAAAAAATACATATGTATCTAAAAATGGTACCAATAAAAACTACAGCTCGTCTCGCAAAACATAAGCCCTCACAGAGCTCCGTCCATGGAAACATAAAAAAGTTACAGGACTTTGAATGCAGCGATTTAGAAAATAAAAAAGATTTCCAAAAAAAAAGGTTTTTATTGCAGAAAAGTGGAAAAACCTAAAAAAAATATAAGACTTTTGCAATCGTTGTAACCGCAGCGTCCCACAGAAAAAAATGTATTGTGTCATTTATGCTGCATAATTAAAGCTTTAAAAAGAAAGGATAAAAAATCTATGGCAGAATTGATGCGTTTTCTCTCTCTATGATTATAAAAAAAATAATAAAAGTTTTACAATATAGTCTATGTACCCAAAAATGACCCCAATAAAACCTACAGTTCGCCATGCAAAAAACAAGCCCTTATACGTCTGCATCGACGGAAAAATAAAAATGTTATGGCTTTTGAAAAATGGAGATAAAAATCTATCAAAAATCATTTGGTCCTCAACGCCAAAATAGGCCATGTCCCTAAGGGGTTAATACTCAATGCAATGCCTAATTTCCTTTATACACAAAACCTCTGACAAACCCAGTGCTTTGGAATATGTTGGCACTATATAAATAAAGATTATTATGATGATTACACTAACATCAATCATGATTATCGATTACACAGCTCCCCGACTAGCTCGTGGGACTGTACTACCAGTAGCACAGTAACATGCAGGGATGTAAGCTTAGCTGTTGGGCCCCAATGCACACTTTTTTACTATCCGGAGCCCCACAACTGTCACTTGCAATGACTTTATGCCATATGTGATGTCCGTACTCTACACAAGAGAAGCATTCATTTGTTTTGTACTATATTGTGCAGATATAATACTACACCAACCAACATCAGTACTACTCCACTATAATATTGCTGATCTCTGATGTGCTTGTTGGGCCCTTGGGCCCAGGTGTAACACTGCTGCACCCCCCAAAATCATGCCATTGCATTAATTAGATAATAGATATAGTAAAGGGAAGTATCTACTGTGCTACTGAGGAATACTGAGGGATCCAGGGATAGAGATTCAGTGATACTTTATTGGGGACAACATGTTTCACTATCCCTGGGTCCCTCAGTATTCATCAGCAACGCCATGGATCCTTCCTTTTACCACATCTATCTGACATGGAGTTGCCTGCACCGTCAGACTGATGGAGGCTGCAGCTGACCAGCATTCCAGCATGTTGTGCCACATGTACAACCACTTTAGATAAGAGTGTTATTGCTCTCTACCTTTCCATCTCTTCAGGATATCCTGTACATAGAGTGCTCTTTACCTTTTACCTAGATTGTATTAATTAGGCCTTTGTCTATATTTAGTCCCTTCAAGTTGTACTTATATTGCTACATTAGTACAACTTGCATGTAACCTCAATGCTTTCCGATGAGGGCCGAGGACGTCACAGAGGGAGCATGCTCCCTCTGTGAACCCTTTGCATGCCACTGTGAACATTGATTGCAGCATGTAAGGGGTTAAGAGTGGGGATCACTGTTCTCATCAATCACTGCTGTTGCAGTGGGAGGTCGCTAACCAGCTCCCACTGCAGGATGGCGTGGGCTCACTTCTGAGCGAAAAGTTTGTGCGTGCAGTACGCAGAGAATATGCAGAGAATAGAACCTATTGTCTTCAATGAGTTGGTTCTCATTTTTCTTTTTTTCACGCACAAAAAAAATGCAACATGCTCTATTTTAGTGCACATTTACGCACCAGAGGTCTCCATAGGTGTCTACAGGGGCGCACAAATGCATACATATGTTCATGCGAGTATGTGCAAAATGCTGTGCATACCCACAAACACCGGCACCTCGTTTTGCCTAAAAGCCATTTTAATCAGAGCAGGGTGAATCCCCCGGCCATGTGAATTCACAGTGGCTGTGCAAATATACACAGTATTTACACAGGCAGGTGTGCAAAATACACTCTTTCATGGCACTAAAATGTTGGCATTTTTGCGCTTATGCTAATGTGAGGACACACTTATAGGCTTCTTACTAGCCATGCCAGAAACCTATTGCGCAATGATGAGGGGTAATCACCCTGAACCAGTCTGTCTGTACATGGTGATCTTTTACTTCTGGAGAAGACTCGGGCTTTTGCTCATAACTCCCAGTCATTGTTGCAAGACCTGTTAAAAGCTCTAACATTGACTTGCATGAACACTGTTTTCCAATAGGTGGCGCTGTAGAGGTAAGGTTCCATCTTCCTATTTGCATTTGTAATGATTTTGATAGCATGTTAAGACATTGAATTCAATTTTTTCCAGGACGAAAAAGAGTCCTTAAAGGGAATCTGTTACAGTGCCACAGTATCATAAGGTAAGTTATGATGCTGTTAAGAGACGTAGTAGGGAGCTAACTAAGGTATGTTTCATACTCCCGCGATCCAATGCTTTCTCCCTCTGAAGTCAATTGGAAAGGGTATCAAGTCTTTTGAGGGAATCACCTAGAAAGTGAGTGAGGAGACTTATAAGACTATGCATGCTCCTCTGTGACATATATGCAAATAAGGAAGATGGAACAATACCTCTGCAGCGCCACCTATTGGAAGGCAGCATTCCTGCAAATCAATGTCAGACTCTAATACTTGTTTAAAGGGTCTAACATTGATTTGCAGGAATGCTGCTATCCAATAGGTGGCGCTGCAAAGGTATTGTTCCATCTTCCTTATTTGCCTCTAAAGTCAAAGCATGGCACAAAAATTTGACACTTTTCAGAGTCCTATACAAGTCTATGGTAGAGTGCACACACGGGACTGTGAAGAGAGTCAGATTCTCGTGCCGGGTGCCAACTTCAGAGGGAGACACCGCTGGATCGTGAGAGCAGGTGAGTATAAGAAATATCTAACACGTCCCCAACAGCATGATCACTTTATAAGTTGAGGTAGCTGTGGGGATGTGACAGGTTCCGTTTAACCAAATTTGAGGTACGATAAAGGTAGACACATCTGTATATAATTTACATAGTAAAACAGCAATAAAAGTAGAACTTGTCCTGAACCGTGCTGAAAATTAAATGTGAAAAGAAACTAGAAATGACTTTATAGTTACTGCTTCAACAGAAATGGCAAACTTTAATAGTTAAAGCTATAAAGATTTCTTTTGAAATACGATTTGTACAATTTACACTTGCAGTATGTCTGCCTTGGTATTAATGTAGCATGTTTTCTCATTTTGTAGAACACGGTTTAGCTATCTTTATTATTACGCAGCAATGGCAATTTCACACAGCTTTGAACACAGAACTTTTAATGCATTTCTTACTCTGTTATCTTACATTCTGCGCCAAGAACACTCTGAAGCATCTGTGTTTAGTTTTACCCGTTTTCAGCTCTTATTCATTATAAAGAGGTCCGTCCAGTTTCTGTCATTCTGGCTGTCACTTTCTCGGACAAAATAGCGCAGCATGCGACACTATTTCATCCAAGACATCATTTCAAATATACACTATAGGCTCCGGCGCAGATATAAACATGGCCTAAGCAAAAGGGATTTCATGCCATTGTTGCTGCCTTATCAAGACATCGAGTCAAAATGTGATTAATTACTGTGTTAGGCCTTAGGCCTTAGTCAGACGGGCGTTTTTTTTGCGCGATTTGCACATGCGCATGCGTCCGGCGATTTTTTTAAAACCATTGCTTTGCAATGGTATCGGACACATGAGCGCTTTTTATGCGCTCGTCCGATAAATTATAGAACAGAAATCGCAGATCGTACCTATCTGCGATCTGCGATTCCTGTTCTCTTCTCTACATGCGCTCAATGGGGCCGGCGGCAGCAGCGCCGACCCCATTGAGAACATATAGAAGACAAATCATTCTTCTCTGCCACAGCTGTAACAGCTGTGGCAGAGAAGAACGATGTTTGCCCATTGAATTCAATGGAGCCGGCAATACAGCCGACTCCATTGAAAGCAATGGGCTGCCGGCGTGCGCGGGATGAATTGTCGGGAAGGGCTTAAATATATAAGCCCTTCCCTGCAATTCATCCAGAAAAGTGTTAAAATAAAAAATATATACATACTCACCTGCTCCCGGCAGCCGGAGTTCCGCGCGGCCGGCCTGCAGTGGGTGTGAAGGAAGCCCTTCCCGACAATTCATCCCACACTCGCCCGCAGCGCATTGCTTTTAATGGAGTCGGCTGTATTGCCGGCTCCATTGAATGCAATGCGCTGGACAGCTCCAGCCCGTTTCTAATGAAACGCGGCTAGGAGCAGATTTTCGGGCGATTTTCGGGCATCGGTCACGCGATTTGCGGATGCGCATCCGTCATGCGATCCGCAAATCGCGCGAAAAAACGCCCGTCTGACTAAGGCCTCAGTTGTTAATATTTGCCCAGTGACTTAGTATAATGGACAGTTTCTAAAGTGACATCATACATCAGTTTAGATATAATTAGTAATCGCCGGTCATGTGTTCTTTCTTCCGGCGATGCAGAAAGTTGTCCGCACCTGCAGTGCGGCCGTCTTCTTCACGCAGTAACACGGGCGCATCGGCGTCCGGATGCGCCCGTGTGACTGAGCTTTTATCCGGCAAATTACAAGCCCCCTTAGGCTATGTTGATGAAAAAAAAAGTTAAGCTGTTTTGAAAGCTGGGAGGTAAAAAAAAAACAAAAACTAGTTGCCATGTTAACCCCTTAGTGACCCCACTAGCGATGCTTAGATCGCTTCTGCAGTATGATGCGCCCGTGTGACTAAGCCCTAAATTAGGATCACTTTACATGATGGCAGCTGTTTAGTGACTACTATTCATCATGAGTTTAAATCTGACTGGCTAATTCTGAACTCAACCACATCCCCAAATACAAAAGGGTGTTCACATTTATGCAACCACATTTTTTTAGTTTTGCTATTTTTATTTTTCCACCTTAAATGATTGCAGTTTGTTTTTCTATGGAATTTAACAGATAATGCGTCTCACTGAAGGTGGAAGTACATCTCAAATGATTCAACTTTGTCAGATTTTTTAAGATGACAAAAGCGGGGCAATTTAATAGGAGTGTGCAGACTTATTGTATATCCACTGTATGGATGAAAATAAACATATGAAAATTATGCTCCATTAATTATTGTCCACTAGAGATGAGCGAGCATACTCGTTCGAGCTTGATGCTCGTTCGAGTATTAGGGTGCTCGAGATGCTCGTTACTCGAGACGAGCACGACGCGGTACTCGTCTCAATTCAACGAGCACTGACCATTGAATTCAATGGAGCCGGCAATACAGCCGGCTCCATTAAAAGCAATGGGCTGCCGGTAAGCACGGGATGAATTTTCGGGAAGGGCTTAAAAATATAAGCCCTTACCTGAAAATCATCCTAAGATGTGTAAAAATAAAAAAAAAATTTATGTCAGCATAAAGATCGTTCTCCTCTGCCACCGCTGTGGCAGAGAAGAACAATGTTAGCCCATTGAATTCAATGGAGCCGGCAATACAGCCGACTCCATTGAAAGCAATGGGCTGCCGGCGAGCGTGGGATGAATTTTTGGGAAGGGCTTAAAAATATAAGCCCTTACCTGAAAATCATCCTTAAGGGTGTGTTCAGACGAGCGTGTTTTGGTGCGTGCATAGGCACGCACAAAAACACGCTTGTATTTACAACACTGCATTCTCTATGGTGTGTGCACATGTCCGTACTTTGCAGGTGCGTGCCTGCAAAGATAGGACATGCGTGCACCATAGGGAATGCACGCATTGTTTTCAATGGAGCCGCGGCTGCTGCCGGCGGCTCCATTGAAAACAATGGCCTGCTGGCTCCCTGCGTTCCTTTTCAGGGAAGGACTATACATATAAGCCCTTCCCTGAAAAAGAAAGGTTTTAGTGTAAAAAAGAATAAAAATGCAGGCATTCTCTTCAATGGAGCCGCTGTTGATGCCGGCGACTCCATTGAAGGCAATGGTCCACTGGCACACCTGAATTCTTTTTCAGGGAAGGGTTTTACATATAAGCCATTCCCTGGAAATGAATTAAAAGTGATTTAAAAAAACAAAAAAAATAGATACTCACCTCCCTTCAGCTGCCGGGGCACAGCCGCGTCTTCTCCTGCTGTCCCCTGCACTGTGGTGCTGAACTGCTGATCTATCACCAGCCGGGGATTTTAAATCCCCGCCTGCTGAATGAGCTGCCTCTGATTGGTCACAGCCTCACCAATCAGAGGCAGCTCTCACTCATGAATTCATGAATGGGTGAGTGCTGCCTCTGATTGGTTCCTGCGCTGAGTCAATCAGAGGCAGCACTCACTCACCCATTCATGCATTCATGAATGGGTGTGAGTGAGAGCTGCCTCTGATTGGTGAGGCTGTGACCAATCAGAGGCAGCTCATTCAGCAGGCGGGGATTTTAAATCCCCGGCTGCTGAATACTACTCAGTGCAGTTCAGAAGAAGTGCCTGCCAGACACAGCTGAACTCCGGCTGCAGTGGAAAGGTGAGTATACATTTTTTTTTTATTTTTACACATTTTAGGATGATTTTCAGGTAAGGGCTTATATTTTTAAGCCCTTCCCGAAAATTCATCCCGCTCTCGCCGGCAGCCCATTGCTTTCAATGGAGCCGGCTGTATTGCCGGCTCCATTGAATTCAATGGGCTAACATCGTTCTTCTCTGCCACAGCTGTTACAGCTGTGGCAGAGGAGAACGATCTTAATGCTGACATAATTTTTTATTTTTATTTTTACACATTTTAGGATGATTTTCAAGTAAGGGCTTATATTTTTAAGCCCTTCCCGAAAATTCATCCCGCGCTCGCCGGCAGCCCATTGCTTTCAATGGAGCCGGCTGTATTGCCGGCTCCATTGAATTCAATGGGCTAACATCGTTCTTCTCTGCCACAGCTGTCACAGCTGTGGCAGAGGAGATCGATCGTTATGCTGACAGTGGGGGGGGTCTCACTCTTGCCACTATTGTGGCTTAATAGTGAGACCTCGGAGCCCGAAATGCAGCCCTGCATGTTGCTCCTCGCCTGCCCTATCCATTTCTGTGTTTTTTACATGACTTTTGTGATTTGCTAAGATTTTCACAAATGAAAACCTTAGTGGAGCACCAGTCATATACAAAAATGCTCGAGTCGCCCATTGACTTCAATGGGGTTCGTTACTCGAAACGAACTCTCGAGCATCACTGAAAGTTCGACTCGAGTAACGAGCACTCGAGCATTTTGGTGCTCGCTCATCTCTATTGTCCACTAAAAGAGGGGCTGGTAAAAAGACCAAAGACTGTGCAATAAATATATAAAATATAAAAATTAGAGACAGCAGCAAAAATAACCATATAAATAATAAAAACAGTGCAGAAATTTATTATGGTCATAAATCATAGGTCGCCTACCCAAAAGGATTATTTGGAATTAATTAAGACATACAAATATGTAAGGAGTACAACTATGTAAAAATAAAAGAGGGTGCTTGTAAAAGGAACAAAAACTGTGGAATATGTAAAACATATAAAAAATGTATATATGTATATATATATATATATATATATATATATATAGTTAGTGAATTGAATATGACTTCATGTTCTATCCTATGCATAGCTATTTTCTGTCAGATAGACATCTTGTATGCCTCTTTTCATTAAATTCATTTGTCCTCTTTAAAAGAAGCTCTAGACATTAAATAGTTACCCAAAAAGCCTTGAGTGAAGAACCGAGGCCAGAGCTGCAGGATATAGCTTTGTAGCATTCAAGATGACATGTTTCTCAATGTTCACATATTTACAAAATATTCTCTCTAAACAACTTATTGTTTAGAATGACTGTACTTCTGTGTTCTGAGAAGTTAATGACTAGAGATGAGCGAGCACCAAAATGCTCGGGTGCTCGTTACTCGGGACGAAATTATCGCGATGCTCGAGGGTTCGTTTCGAATAACGAACCCCATTGAAGTCAATGGGCGACCCGAGTATTTTTGTATAACGCCGATGCTCGCTAAGGTTTTCATTTGTGAAAATCTGGGCAATTCAAGAAAGTGATGGGAACGACACAGCAACGGATAGGGCAGGCGAGGGGCTACATGTTGGGCTGCATCTCAAGTTCCCAGGTCCCACTATTAAGCCACAATAGCGGCAAGAGTGCCCCCCCCCCCAACAATTTTTACTTCTGAAAAGCCCTCATTAGCAATGCATACCTTAGCTAAGCACCACACTACCTTAAACAAAGCACAATCACTGTCTGCATGACACTCCGCTGCCACTTCTCCTGGGTTACATGCTGCCCAACCCCCCCGCACGACCCAGTGTCCACAGTGCACATCAAAGTGTCCCTGCGCAGCCTTCAGCTGCCCTCATGCCACACGCTGCCCTCATGCCACACCACCCTCATGTCTATTTATAAGTGCGTCTGCCATGAGGAGGAACCGCAGGCACACACTGCAGAGGGTTGGCACGGCTAGGCAGCTACCCTCTTTAAAAGGGGCGGGGCGATAGCCCACAATGCTGTACAGAAGATAGCAATGAGAAATATAATCCTGTGCCACTGCCATCAGGAGCTGCACACGTGGGCATTGCAATGGGGAACCTATGTGCCACACACTATTCATTCTGTCAAGGTGTCTGCATGCCCCAGTCAGACCGCGTTTTTTTATAAATAGTTACAGGCAGGTACAACTCCGCAATGGGAATTCCGTGTGCACTGACAGCATGGGTGGCTCCCTGGAACCCACCGGCTGTACATAAATGTATCCCATTGCAGTGCCCTGGACAGCAGAGCTAACGTCAGATTAAATGCAGGTGGGCTTCGGCCCACACTGCATGCCCCAACCTGACCGGGGTTTTAAATTCATAGACAGGTACAACTCCCTATTGTGAAGTCCCTGTGGACCCACAGCATGGGTGGGTGCCAGGAAGCCACCGGCGGTACATAAATATATCCCATTGCATTGCCCATCACAGCTGAGGTAATGTCATGTTTAATGCAGGTAGGCTTCGGCCCACACTGCATGCCCCAGTCAGACTGGGGTTCTTTATAACTGGACACATGCAGTTACAACTCCGTGTGGACCGACAGCATGGGTGGGTGCCAGGAAGCCACCGGCTGTACATAAATATATCCCATTGCAGTGCCCAGCACAGCTGATGTAACATCAGCTTTAATGCAAGTGGGCAAAAAATTAATTGGATTACACTGTAGGCGAGGGCCCCAAAAAATTGGTGTACCAACAGTACTAATGTACGTCAGAAAAATTGCCCATGCCCAACCAAGAGGGCAGGTGAAACCCATTAATCGCTTTGGTTAATGTGGCTTAATTTGTAACTAGGCCTGGAGGCAGCCCAGTTAAAATAAAAATTGGTTCAGGTGCAAGTTTCAACGCTTTAATGAGCATTGAAACGTATAAAAATTGTTTAGAAAAATTATATGACTGAGCCTTGTGGGCCTAAGAAAAATTGCCCGTTCGGCGTGATTACGTGAGGTTTCAGGAGGAGGAGCAGGAGCAGGAGGATGAATATTATACACAGATTGATGAAGCTAAAAGGTCCACGTTTTTGATGGTGATAGAGAACAATGCTTCCATCCGCGGGTGCAGCCTACGTATTGTTTAGGTATCGCTGCTGTCCGCTGGTGGAGAAGAGAAGTCTGGGGAAATCCAGGCTTTGTTCATCTTGATGAGTGTAAGCCTGTCGGCACTGTCGGTTGACATGCGGGTACGCTTATCCGTGATGATTCCCCCAGCCACACTAAACACCCTCTCTGACAAGACGCTAGCCGCAGGACAAGCAAGCACCTCCAGGGCATACAGCACGAGTTCAGGCCACGTGTCCAGCTTCGACACCCAGTAGTTGTAGGGGGCAGAGGCGTCACGGAGGACGGTCGTGCGATCGGCTACGTACTCCCTCACCATCCTTTTACAGTGCTCCCGCCGACTCAGCCTTGACTGGGGAGCGGTGACACATTCTTGCTGGGGAGCCAGAAAGCTGTCAAAGGCCTTAGAGAGTGTTCCCCTGCCTGTGCTGTACATGCTGCCTGATCTCCGTGCCTCCCCTGCTACCTGGCCCTCGGAAATGCGCCTTCGGCCACTAGTGCTGTCGGATGGGAATTTTACCATCAGTTTGTCCGCCAGGGTCCTGTGGTATAGCATCACTCTCGAACCCCTTTCCTCTTTGGGTATGAGAGTGGAAAGGTTCTCCTTATACCGTGGGTCGAGCAGTGTGTACACCCAGTAAGCCGTAGTGGCCAGAATGCGTGTAACGCGAGGGTCACGAGAAAGGCATCCTAACATGAAGTCAGCCATGTGTGCCAGGGTACCTGTACGCAACACATGGCTGTCCTCACTAGGAAAATCACTTTCAGGATCCTTCTCCTCCTCCTCCTCCTCCTCCTCCTCCTCCTCCGGCCATACACTCTGAAAGGATGACAGGCAAGCAGCATGGGTACCCTCAGCAGTGGGCCAAGCTGTCTCTTCCCCCTCCTCCTCATCCTCCTCCTCCTCAACGCGCTGAGATATAGACAGGAGGGTGCTCTGACTATCCAGCGACATACTGCCTTCCCCCGCCTCTATTTCCGAGCGCAAAGCGTCTGCCTTTATGCTTTGCAGGGAACTTCTCAAGAGGCATAGCAGAGGAATGGTGACGCTAATGATTGCAGCATCGCCGCTCACCATCTGGGTAGACTCCTCAAAGTTTCCAAGGACCTGGCAGATGTCTGCCAACCAGGCCCACTCTTCTGTAAAGAATTGAGGAGGCTGACTCCCACTGCGCTGCCCATGTTGGAGTTGGTATTCCACTATAGCTCTACGCTGCTCATAGAGCCTGGCCAACATGTGGAGCGTAGAGTTCCACCGTGTGGGCACGTCGCACAGCAGTCGGTGCACTGGCAGATGAAACCAATGTTGCAGGGTGCGCAGAGTGGCAGCGTCCGTGTGGGACTTGCGGAAATGTGCGCAGAGCCGGCGCACCTTTCCGAGCAGGTCTGACAAGCGTGGGTAGCTTTTCAGAAAGCGCTGAACCACCAAATTAAAGACGTGGGCCAGGCATGGCACGTGCGTGAGGCTGCCGAGCTGCAGAGCCGCCACCAGGTTACGGCCATTGTCACACACGACCATGCCCGGTTGGAGGCTCAGCGGCGCAAGCCAGCGATCGGTCTGCTCTGTCAGACCCTGCAGCAGTTCGTGGGCCATGTGCCTCTTATCGCCTAAGCTGAGTAGTTTCAGCATGGCCTGCTGACGCTTGCCCACCGCTGTGCTGCCGCGCCGCGCGACACCGACTGCTGGCGACGTGCTGCTGCTGACACATCTTGATTGCGAGACAGAGGTTGCGTAGGAGGAGGAGGAAGAGGAGGAGGAGGGTGGTTTAGTGGAGGAAGCATACACCGCCGCAAATACCACCACCGAGCTGGGGCCCGCAATTATGGGGGTGGTAGGACGTGAGCGGTCCCAGGCTCTGACTCTGTCCCAGCCTCCACTAAATTCACCCAATGTGCCGTCAGGGAGATATAGTGGCCCTGCCCGCCTGTGCTTGTCCACGTGTCCGTTGTTAAGTGGACCTTGGCAGTAACCGCGTTGGTGAGGGCGCGTACAATGTTGCGGGAGACGTGGTCGTGCAGGGCTGGGACGGCACATCGGGAAAAGTAGTGGCGACTGGGAACTGAGTAGCGCGGGGCCGCCGCCGCCATCATACCTTTGAAAGCCTCCGTTTCCACAACCCTATACGGCAGCATCTCCAGGCTGATAAATTTGGCTATGTGCACGTTTAACGCTTGAGCGTGCGGGTGCGTGGCGGCGTACGTGCGCTTGCGCTCCAACACTTGCGCTAGCGACGGCTGGACAGTGCGCTGAGAGACATTGATGGATGGGGCCGAGGACAGCGGAGGTGAGGGTGTGGGTGCAGGCCAGGAGACGGTAGTGCCTGTGTCCTGAGAGGGGGGTTGGATCTCAGTGGCAGGTTGGGGCACAGGGGGAGAGGCAGCGGTGCAAACCGGAGGCGGTGAACGGCCTTCGTCCCACCTTGTGGGGTGCTTGGCCATCATATGTCTGCGCATGCTGGTGGTGGTGAGGCTGGTGGTGGTGGCTCCCCGGCTGATCTTGGCGCGACAAAGGTTGCACACCACTGTTCGTCGGTCATCTGCACTCTCAGTGAAAAACTGCCAGACCTTTGAGCACCTCGGCCTCTGCAGGGTGGCATGGCGCGAAGGGGAGCTTTGGGAAACAGTTGGTGGATTATTCGGTCTGGCCCTGCCTCTACCCTTGGCCACCGCACTGCCTCTTCCAACCTGCCCTGCTGCTGCACTTGCCTCCCCCTCTGAAGACCTGTCCTCAGTAGGCGTAGCAAACCAGGTGGGGTCAGTCACCTCATCGTCCTGCTGCTCCTCCTCTGAATCCTCTGTGCGCTCCTCCCTCGGACTTACTCCAATTACTACTACCTGAGTGATAGACAACTGTGTCTCATCGTCATCGTCCTCCTCACCCACTGAAAGCTCTTGAGACAGTTGCCAGAAGTCTCCAGCCTCATACCCCGGACCCCGGGAACTTTCCAAAGGTTGGGCATCGGTCACGACAAACTCCTCCAGTGGGAGCGGATTCGGAACCATTGCTGCCCATTCTGGGCAGGGGCCCGAGAACAGTTCCTGGGAGTCTGCCTGCTCCCCAGAATGTGTCATTGTAATGGAGTGAGGAGGCTGGGAGGAAGGAGGAGCAGCAGCCAGAGGATTCAGAGTTGCAGAGCGCTGGGTGGTCGATAGATTGTTGGATGCACTTTCTGCCATCCACGACAGGAACTGCTCACACTGCTCATTTTCTAATAAAGGTCTACCGCGTGGACCCATTAATTGTGAGATGAATGTGGGGACGCCAGAAACGTGCCTCTCTCCTAATCCCGCAGCAGTCGGCTGCGATACACCTGGATCAGGAGCTCGGCCTGTGCCCATACCCTGACTTGGGCCTCCGCGTCCTGGCCCACGTCCACGTCCTCTAGGCCTACCCCTACCCCTCAGCATGCTGTATTACCAGTAGTGCAGAAACAGAACGCTGTAATTAAATGTGCCGCTTATTGGCCTGTGGTTGGAGGCTGACTTCGCTTACGGAACGCACAGCAGAGCCAGGAAAGAATTTTGCACAAGCCTGCTGTAACACTTAGCTGGCTGCGTATGAATTAGGACAACTACCCCTAACAGAGACGCAGTACAGTCAGGTCGGTCACAGGCAGCCCAAATAGATTTTTTTTCCCAAATTTTTTTGGAAAATCCCACTGCCTATATAGACTGTATATGTCTTTCACTGTCCCTGCCTCACCACCACTACTGGCCCTGGACTATGTAAAATTACTGCAGACTGTTTCACTCTGGACAGGATGACAGCGGTGATGTAAGAGGCAATGCAGAACCAGGAAAGAATTTAGCGCAAGCCTGCTGTAACACTTAGCTGGCTGCGTATGAATTAGGACAACTATCCCCAGCAGAGACGCAGTACAGTCAGGACGGTCACAGGCAGCCCAAATAGATTTTTTTTCCCAAATTTTTTTGGAAAAGCCCACTGCCTATATAGACTGTATATGTCTTTCACTGTCCCTGCCTCACCACCACTACTGGCCCTGGACTATGTAAAATTACTGCAGGATGCAATGCTCTGGACGCAATGCTCTGCATGGCCGATATACAAAAAAAAAAAAAAAGTGCAACACTGCAAAAAGCAGCCTCAACAGTACTGCACACAGTCAGATGTGGCCCTAAGAAGGACCGTTGGGGTTCTTGAAGCCTAAAATCAATCCTAACACTCTCCCTATAGCAGCTCCGGCATCAGCAGCACTTTCCCTGATCTCTGTCAGATTGCATCTGTGGCGAGCCGCGGGAGGGGCCGATTTATATACTCGGGTGACACCTGATCTCGCCAGCCACTCACTGCAGGGGGGTGGTATAGGGCTTCAATGTTGCAGGGGGAAGTTGTAATGCCTTCCCTGTCTTTCTATTGGCCAGAAAAGCGTGCTAACGTCTCAGAGATGAAAGTGAAAGTAACTCAAACATCGCATGGTGCTCGCCTCTAGTAACGAGCATCTCGAACACGCTAATACTCGAACGAGTATCAAGCTCGGACGAGTACGTTCGCTCATCTCTATTAATGACCTATGATTCTTCTGCACCTGTGCTGCGTTTGCCTTTAATTTTAGATGTTAAATTCCTCATCTTGCATATTCCCATTGTGTTTATGTTTCATTGACCTATGATAATAAATGAATAATAATAGATTAGAATTATTGTAATCGAAGCATGTGCTTCTATAAAACTGATGCCTGTCAATCAATTAACAGATAACTTTTCCATAGCTGTGTGGTTTGACGTTATTTCTGAGCCTGTATATACTTCTAACTAAGAATTTGGACCCCAGAAGCATATCGTATAGCAAATAGATTTTATTTTATTTGCACTAACTCATATATATATATATATATATATATATATATATATGTTTATATAATATGGGGTATAGTATAATGTGTATGATAAAAATAGCCAACATAAGAAACTGCATAAAATATAATATATTGATTTGACTAAAGACCAATAGTATCAGACCATGATAATTAAATAACCAGAAAATGTATTAATTACAGAGAATGATAGTAAGCACTAAGCAATCATATGAACACCTTGCCTACTTTATTCTGTTTCACCGTGCAGACAATTCCCTTTATTCTCTTCCTCGGCCATCAAGGGGCGGGTGGAGCGAGGAGCCCAGAGCTCCTTGCTAGGGACAAGATGCGGCAGTCACTGTGATTGCAGTGATCAGGAAAGCCCAGAAAGAATGTATGGGGAAACTCCCACCAGTATGACTTTGACAGTGAATATTTCCCTGGTAATGGTTATTCTGCATCATGCCAGTTGCATCATGCCTGAGAACATCAGTCTGCAGATGGTTTCCTGTTGTGGCTTCCATTGTAAATACACTTAGTTTGTAGAGGAAGTGGCTTATAAACAATCATGTGAAGAGGAAATCATTTTATCTTACTGATACTGTTTACTGCCTTGAGCAAACACTATAGTAATTGTCAAAACTTGCACTTTATCTATTACATAAAGAGATTTTTTAATGACAAGTTTTGCCAGCTATGCAGAAAGTCCAGCTGCAGCTTAACCAGAAGTACATGGTAGCAGTGGCTGCTTATGCACAGCACCACACCATTCACTTCAACAGGACCATCGAATATAGCAGCAAGCTCTTGTTTGTTGCCAGAAACATTTGAAACAGTCTTCAGAACGCAAACTTGAGACGTATGCAACTGTATGTCTATGCAATCGCATATAGGTAGAAGCAGATATGGTGCCAGCAGCAAAATCCAGAGTACTTTAGTAGTGAGGTAACAAATGTGTAGTCACCAGGAACCAGAATCCATGGATCCAATCTAGAATCATAGAAGGAAAACGTGACGGCAATCAAGGTACAAAATTTAAAAGTCTTTATTCCTTGAAGGACATAATACCAATTTTGACCAGCAGGCCATTATCAAGTATAATCATACATAGAAGAGTCTCATGTATATAATAACTCAAGATAGAATCGGTCATATAAGCCCCTTCCAAAAATAAATCCAACACCCTTCCATCATTTTTGATCAGCCTACACCACAGCGTGAAAATCCTACATGGCACTATCCATATCATTCAGCATTAGGGCATTTTGATTCCGCAGCCGCGGGAATATAATCACTAAATCCCAAGAGACAACATTCGTAACACATCATATATGTATGTCAAACCATTGCACTTATATACATCCTTGATATATGCGAATTCGCAAAATAAAATAGCATAAGCGATAAAAGAGATGCTACAGGCGCACGTCAGTCCGTCGCTCCCAATATGGCAATCAACATGTGTGTATATAGAAGTCTACCATCCAAACCTCAATAAGGTTTGTTGTAAAGGGGACATCAAATCAAATACATACAATAGCTCCACTGCTGGACACCTACCGTTCAACCGTCTATTGAATCCCATAAATGTTTGCACTACCACAGGAATAATCAGCTGCAAATAGGAATGCCCCCATAATGGGTGTTAAATCACCCAAGTGTGCATTCGTACTAATGCGGGATTATCTGAATAGATCATCGCGAAAAATGCATATTCCACACGGATAGTGTGTAGAATTACCTATGCATGAAATTCGCAAAAATGAAGACCAGAAAGAGAACTTCCATATGGATATTCTCAATTAATGTAGCCTATCATATCGCAATAAACATAAATCCCATGTTACATATCAGTGACCCATCAAACATATTCAAGGATGTCAAAAACTAACAATCCCTCTATATCATTCATAAACACAGATATCAAATAAATTTATAGGCGTAGCGAATCAAGGCAGACAATATCACAGTGCAATGTAACCTAATAGACTTAGATAGTAGAAATATGTTGATCCCACCCCTCATGAAATTGCAATCCTCCAAAAAATACATGGTGGCCATGTGGTTGTGCATGCAGGGTACCGGCTGGCCATCACATGATATGACTAGAAAAGACAGAATAAGGCACCATTAAAAATATTAAATTAACATAAACAGGTGTGATATTTACGTCTTACTTCTATGCAATCACATATTCCTGTCATTGACTCCTCCCTCCTTATTCTGTGTCTCTATAAATATGAGGAAACCAAATGTAGTTTCTTTACTTATTACTAAATTTGCACAATGAAAAATTTTTTGGGGGGAAAAAAGGACATTTTTACATTATTGCATTTAGAGAGCCATAAACATATTATTATTTTTCAATCAATGCAAACGTTTGACGGCTTGCTTTTTGCGGGATGTGTGGAAGTTTTTCTTGCTACTATTTTGGGATACATATGATTTATTGATTGATTTTTATAATTTGGTTTGGGGGGAGGATGATGCAAAATAACCCAGTAATTCTGTAATATGTATTTTTAAGGTTAACTATTCAAACAATAAAATATTAGACTTTTTTTTTTTTAAAGGAAAGCTTATTTTAGAAAAAGTTTACAAAACCCTTTCCTATTTTTTTTTTTTACTTTTTTCCCCACTTCCACATTATCAACATTTGGATGTTCATTAGCCCATATTCTACAGATGGACATGTTGCAAAGTATGAAAAAAGCGACCTCAGAGTCATCATTGAGCTATACATGATATAAAAAGTGCTCATCATTGTCCATTTCATTAAGAATGTCCTCAACAAAATCATATATTTTTCAATTATCATTTGGGTGGGTTGAATGTAAGAACTAATGTTTATAACCACTACCTGATGGTTGCAGGTTCAATCGCCACTTGGCTCAGGTAGCCGGCTCAAAGTTGAGTACCCAGCATGCTGCGGGGTAAAAGATGACTAAGGTAGGCAATGGCAAACCACCCCGCAAAAACAGTCTGCCAAGAAGACGTCAGCCATGATTTAATGCACCAAGGGTCTTTACTAGAGATGAGCGAGCACCAAAATGCTCGGGTGCTCGTTACTCGAGACGAACTTTTCACGATGCTCGAGGGTTCGTTTCGAATAACGAACCCCATTGAAGTCAATGGGCGACCCGAGCATTTTTGTATATCGCCGCTGCTCGCTAAGGTTTTCGTTTGTGAAAATCTGGGCAATTCAAGAAAGTGATGGGAACGACACAGCAACGGATAGGGCAGGCGAGGGGCTACATGTTGGGCTGCATCTCGAGTTCCCAGGTCCCACTATTAAGCCACAATAGCGGCAAGAGTGCCCCCCCCCTCTTAACAACTTTTACTTCTGAAAAGCCCTCATTAGCAATGCATACCTTAGCTAAGCACCACACTACCTCCAACAAAGCACAATCACTGCCTGCATGACACTCCGCTGCCACTTCTCCTGGGTTACATGCTGCCCAACCCCCCCCCCCCCCCCCGCACGACCCAGTGTCCACAGCGCACACCAAACTGTCCCTGCCCAGCCTTCAGCTGCCCTCATGCCACGCCACCCTCATGTCTATTTATAAGTGCGTCTGCCAGAGGAACCGCAGGCACACACTGCAGAGGGTTGGCACGGCTAGGCAGCGACCCTCTTTAAAAGGGAGTGGGGCGATAGCACACAATGCTGTACATAAGCAATGAGAAATCCAATCCTGTGCCACCTCCATCAGGAGCTGCACACATGGGCATAGCAATGGGGAACCTATGTGCCACACACTATTCATTCTGTCAAGGTGTCTGCATGCCCCAGTCAGACCGCGGTTTTTTATTATAAGTCACAGGCAGGTACAACTCCGTAATGGGAATTCTGTGTGCACCCACAGCATGGGTGGTTCCCTGGAACCCACCTGCGGTACATAAATATATCCCATTGCATTGCCCATCACAGCTGAGGTAATAATGTCATGTTTAATGCAGGTGGGCTTCGGCCCACACTGCATGCCCCAGTCAGACTGGGGTTCTTTAGAAGTGGACAGATGCAGTTACAACTCCCTGTGGACCCACAGCATGGGTGGGTGCCAGGAAGCCACCGGCGGTACATAAATATATCCCATTGCATTGCCCATCATAGCTGAGGTAATAATGTCATGTTTAATGCAGGTGGGCTTCGGCCCACACTGCATGCCCCAGTCAGACTGGGGTTCTTTAGAAGTGGACAGATGCAGTTACAACTCCCTGTGGACCCACAGCATGGGTGGCTCCCTGGAAGCCACCGGCGGTACATAAATATATCCCATTGCAGTGCCCAACACAGCTGATGTAACGTCAGCTGTAATGCAGGTGGGTTAAAAATTAATTGGATTACACTGTAGGCGAGGGCCCCCAAAAATTGGTGTACCAACAGTACTAATGTACCTGAGAAAAATTGCCCATGCCCAACCAAGAGGGCAGGTGAAACCCATTAATCACTTTGGTTAATGTGGCTTAATTGGTAACTAGGCCTGGAGGCAGCCCAGTAAAAATAAAAATTGGTTGAGGTGAAAGTTTCAACGCTTTAATGAGCATTGAACCGTATAAAAATTGCTTAGAAAAATTATATGACTGAGCCTTGTGGGCCTAAGAAAAATTGCCCGTTCGGCTTGATTATGTGAGGTTTCAGGAGGAGGAGCAGGAGGAGGAGGAATATTATACACAGATTGATGAAGCAAAAAGGTCCCCGTTTTGGATGGTGATAGAGAACGATGCTTCGTATTGCTACGTATTGTTTAGGTATCGCTGCTGTCCGCTGGTGGAGAAGAGAAGTCTGGGGAAATCCAGGCTTTGTTCATCTTGATGAGTGTAAGCCTGTCGGCACTGTCGGTTGACAGGCGGGTACGCTTATCCGTGATGATTCCCCCAGCCACACTAAGCACAGTCTCTGACAAGACGCTAGCCGCAGGACAAGCAAGCACCTCCAGGGCATACAGCGCGAGTTCAGGCCACGTGTCCAGCTTCGACACCCAGTAGTTGTAGGGGGCAGAGGCGTCACCGAGGACGTTCGTGCGATCGGCTACGTACTCCCTCACCATCCTTTTACAGTGCTCCCGCCAACTCAGCCTTGACTGGGGACCGGTGACACAGTCTTGCTGGGGAGCCATAAAGCTGGCAAAGGCCTTGAATAATGTTCCCCTGCCTGCGCTGTACATGCTGCCTGATCTCTGCGCCTCCCCTGCTACCTGGGCCACGGAAATGCGCCTTCGGCCACTAGCGCTGTCGGATGGGAAGTTTACCATCAGTTTGTCCACCAGCGCCCTGTGGTATAGCATCATTCTCGAACACCTTTCCTCTTCGGGAATGAGAGTGGAAAGGCTCTCCTTATACCGTGGGTCGAGCAGTGTGTACACCCAGTAATCCGTAGTGGCCAGAATGCGTGTAACGCGAGGGTCACGAGAAAGGCATCCTAACATGAAGTCAGCCATGTGTGCCAGGGTACCTGTACGCAACACATGGCTGTCCTCACTCGGAAGATCACTTTCAGGATCCTCCTCCTCCTCTGGCCATACACGCTGAAAGGATGACAGGCAAGCAGCATCTGTACCCTCAGCAGTGGGCCAAGCTGTCTCTTCCTCCTCCTCCTCATGCTCCTCCCCCTCCTCCTCCTCCTCCTCTGGCCATACACGCTGAAAGGATGACAGGCAAGCAGCATGTGTACCCTCAGCAGTGGGCCAAGCTGTCTCTTCCCCCTCCTCCTCATGCTCCTCCCCCTCCTCCTCTTCCTCAACGCGCTGAGATATAGACATGAGGGTGCTCTGACTATCCAGCGACATACTGTCTTCCCCCGCCTCCGTTTCCGATTGCAAAGCGTCTGCCTTTATGCTTTGCAGGGAACTTCTCAAGAGGCATAGCAGAGGAATGGTGACGCTAATGATTGCAGCATTCCCGCTCAGCATCTGGGTAGACTCCTCAAGGTTTCCAAGGACCTGGCAGATAGCTGCCAACCAGGCCCACTCTTCTGTAAATAATTGAGGAGGCTGACTCCCACTGCGCTGCCCATGTTGGAGTTGCCGACCGGGCCGGGCCCCCGGGCCGACCCATCATTGCCGGCATGCAGGCTATAACGAATCGGCTGTCCGAATATATTGATGTGCAATTGCAAAAATATGTGAAGAACCTGCCATCATACCTCAAAGACACGGGTCATCTACTGGACATTATTAAACAGATTCCCTGGAAACATTCATACAAGTGGTGTACAATGGATGTGGAAGCCTTGTATACAAATATTGACCACGAGGCAGGCATCTCAGCTATAAATGAAACACTGAAAGATGATCCTCTCATGCCAGAAAACCAGAGAGAATTTCTACTACAAGCCATTTCATTTATACTAAATAATAATTTTTTCACTTACAACGGGAGTTTCTACAGGCAGATAAGGGGGACTGCAATGGGCACGATTTGTGCCCCAAGTTATGCAAATTGTGTCATGGGAGTCTTCGAAAAAAGTCGTTTTTTGGATAACAGGATCATTCTATACAAAAGATATATAGATGACCTGCTAATAATCTGGGACGGTGAAGAGCAAGAACTGGAAGTATTCATCAAAAACCTAATGGAAAACGAGTTTGGTTTCAAATTCTCGTACACTATAGATTCAAATAAAATTGTATACCTAGATTTAGAGTTATCAGCAAAAGAACAGGATATCATCACCCGTACTCACTTTAAGGCTGTGGATACCAACAGCTATCTGGATTTTCACAGCTGCCATCATAAACAATGGAAGGTCAACGTCCCATATGGACAATTGAAAAGGGTGAGAAGAAACTGCACCAATCGAGAGGATTTCGAAGACCAAGCTAAATTAATCAAAAAGAGATTCCGTGATAAAGGATACCCAGGGATACCCAGTCACCGTAATCGATTCGGCTTATGAGAAAGTGACTGAAGAACAAAAGACCAGCTATGAACAGAACATGGAAAAATCTAAGAGGGATATAGAAAGAAAAGAGAAGTCCAGTAATAGATTCGGAATAACATTTATAACAAAATACAGCAAACAGTTTGGCAATATAAAGAAAATCATGAAAAACAATTGGTCATTATTACAAGAAGATCCGTTTCTACAAAAAATCATACCAGAAAGGCCACTATGTACCTTCAGGAGGAACAAAACCCTCAAAAATATACTAGCACCCTCATGTCCGAAAAAGGAGAAGAACAAGAGACGGGAGCAGGAGAAAATACAGAGAGGACCGAAAGGAGTCTATAAGTGCGGTGATAAAAAATGTAAATGCTGCGAAAACATATCTAATGGAAGAACAGATATTGAAGTAAGAGAAGGAGGATCTATAGAGATTAATCAACGACTAACGTGTAAAACGGAAGCAGTAGTGTATATGCTGGAGTGTTCCTGTCATCTTAGATACATAGGGAGAACGATTAATGCACTAAGAGACCGAATGAGCAAACATCGCAGTAATATTAAAAACGGTTTCTCAAAACACAGCATCTCGAGACATTTTTTAAATGAACACAATAGAGACCATACCGTTCTGAGAATCACCCCACTAGAATACATAAATTCCAAATCAGTACAGGAACTCAGACAAAAAGAAATGTACTGGATTTTTAGACTCAACACACTCACACCAAATGGCTTAAACGAGGTACTAGAAAAAATCTGAGACACCATATCAAATTCAATACTTTTATTGTTGTTATCAAAATTTTTAATGATTTTTTTATACATATATATATATTTACATTTTTGTTACATAAGTTATATACACATATATATTAGTAACTTATACATTTTATATTTTAATTATATATAAAGTTTTATCATAATCGTATTTATAAGCAAGCATCTTTAGGCATGCCAACATACAATGGTATTTATATAAACATATGAATATATAGAAATACACATGGATGTTACAAATTTAGGGTAGAACTGTTTATGATCATTAGTTATTTATTTATTTATTGCTCATTATTTTATATATATGGATTACCATGTATAACATATATTATCCAAGGGTATAATTAGCATGTCTATTCAAGTTTAACAATTTTATGAAATGATGTGATATCTATTGAAAATGCATTTTATTTAGGTTTTTTATACACATATATGTACTGATTCTCTTTTGTAAATGGCAGCATCCCTACCCAAAACACATATATTCCCTTCCCTCCCTTTATTACTATCCATCTGTATTAACAGATTAATATGCTCCAATTATGGGTCATTCAGGGTTAATGATTTTTCTTACAAATATTCATTTTTAATTTTACATTAAGCAAGTTAAAGTATATATTCAAATATTAATATCTATACTATGGAGCGAGGTTTATTACTATACCAATAGAACAAGTTTTGTTTAAAGTTTCTGATAGACAAAGGTAAATCAAATAACATATAGAAATTTCCTATTTGTTTTCTTAATACAAGCCAGGATCGTAACATCGCTCCAAAACAAACGGCCAGGGACACTTTCCCCGGTTGTCTAGGATACAGCCTATACATAACAACACGGCAAGCGATAGGACCAATTATGAGAGACACGCGGTACTTACACACTATTCTAGCGTAGCTAACGCACATAGCGTAAACACCACTGACAGATTGATTGACATTTCAGGGACCAATAAGCACGGAGATAGAACGCTCAGGGCACATAGCTCCACCTAGACCCGGCATACGTCACCCTACCCGGAAGCACTATGCCGATACTCTTTCCTGACATGGCGCCTCGCATCTGACAGATGCTCAGGACGCCAACACCCGAAACCCGCGCAACGAATGGGATGCTGCCACCAAAAAGTGAGTTAACTATATATAGAGTGCATATGTAAAGCTGTAATCATTGTGCTTGAGAAAGTCGTTGTGTAGGACGACGAAACGCGTTGCACAGAGGATATTAAGAATAAAAGTTTGAAGCAAGTGGTGTCTGTAGCCCGACCCTGGTGTTTAGGTCCTAAAGAGCGCGGGCATTTCCTTTTTACTAAGTCCAAGGACCTGGCAGATGGTTGCCAACCAGGCCCACTCTTCTGTAAATAATTGAGGAGGCTGACTCCCACTGCGCTGCCCATGTTGGAGTTGCCGACCGGGCCGGGCCCCCGGGCCGACCCATCATTGCCGGCATGCAGGCTATAACGAATCGGCTGTCCGAATATATTGATGTGCAATTGCAAAAATATGTGAAGAACCTGCCATCATACCTCAAAGACACGGGTCATCTACTGGACATTATTAAACAGATTCCCTGGAAACATTCATACAAGTGGTGTACAATGGATGTGGAAGCCTTGTATACAAATATTGACCACGAGGCAGGCATCTCAGCTATAAATGAAACACTGAAAGATGATCCTCTCATGCCAGAAAACCAGAGAGAATTTCTACTACAAGCCATTTCATTTATACTAAATAATAATTTTTTCACTTACAACGGGAGTTTCTACAGGCAGATAAGGGGGACTGCAATGGGCACGATTTGTGCCCCAAGTTATGCAAATTGTGTCATGGGAGTCTTCGAAAAAAGTCGTTTTTTGGATAACAGGATCATTCTATACAAAAGATATATAGATGACCTGCTAATAATCTGGGACGGTGAAGAGCAAGAACTGGAAGTATTCATCAAAAACCTAATGGAAAACGAGTTTGGTTTCAAATTCTCGTACACTATAGATTCAAATAAAATTGTATACCTAGATTTAGAGTTATCAGCAAAAGAACAGGATATCATCACCCGTACTCACTTTAAGGCTGTGGATACCAACAGCTATCTGGATTTTCACAGCTGCCATCATAAACAATGGAAGGTCAACGTCCCATATGGACAATTGAAAAGGGTGAGAAGAAACTGCACCAATCGAGAGGATTTCGAAGACCAAGCTAAATTAATCAAAAAGAGATTCCGTGATAAAGGATACCCAGTCACCGTAATCGATTCGGCTTATGAGAAAGTGACTGAAGAACAAAAGACCAGCTATGAACAGAACATGGAAAAATCTAAGAGGGATATAGAAAGAAAAGAGAAGTCCAGTAATAGATTCGGAATAACATTTATAACAAAATACAGCAAACAGTTTGGCAATATAAAGAAAATCATGAAAAACAATTGGTCATTATTACAAGAAGATCCGTTTCTACAAAAAATCATACCAGAAAGGCCACTATGTACCTTCAGGAGGAACAAAACCCTCAAAAATATACTAGCACCCTCATGTCCGAAAAAGGAGAAGAACAAGAGACGGGAGCAGGAGAAAATACAGAGAGGACCGAAAGGAGTCTATAAGTGCGGTGATAAAAAATGTAAATGCTGCGAAAACATATCTAATGGAAGAACAGATATTGAAGTAAGAGAAGGAGGATCTATAGAGATTAATCAACGACTAACGTGTAAAACGGAAGCAGTAGTGTATATGCTGGAGTGTTCCTGTCATCTTAGATACATAGGGAGAACGATTAATGCACTAAGAGACCGAATGAGCAAACATCGCAGTAATATTAAAAACGGTTTCTCAAAACACAGCATCTCGAGACATTTTTTAAATGAACACAATAGAGACCATACCGTTCTGAGAATCACCCCACTAGAATACATAAATTCCAAATCAGTACAGGAACTCAGACAAAAAGAAATGTACTGGATTTTTAGACTCAACACACTCACACCAAATGGCTTAAACGAGGTACTAGAAAAAATCTGAGACACCATATCAAATTCAATACTTTTATTGTTGTTATCAAAATTTTTAATGATTTTTTTATACATATATATATATTTACATTTTTGTTACATAAGTTATATACACATATATATTAGTAACTTATACATTTTATATTTTAATTATATATAAAGTTTTATCATAATCGTATTTATAAGCAAGCATCTTTAGGCATGCCAACATACAATGGTATTTATATAAACATATGAATATATAGAAATACACATGGATGTTACAAATTTAGGGTATGCCTCCCATGTTGGAGTTGGTATTCCGCAATAGCTCTGCGCTGCTCATAGAGCCTGGCCAACATGTGGAGCGTAGAGTTCCACTGTGTGGGCACGTCGCACAGCAATCGGTGCACTGGCAAATGAAACCGATGTTGCAGGGTGCGCAGGGTGGCAGCGTCCGTCTTGGAGTTGCGGAAATGTGCGCAGAGCTGGCGCACCTTTCCGAGCAGGTATGACAAGTGTGGGTAGCTTTTCAGAAAGCGCTGAACCACCAAATTAAAGACATGGGCCAGGCATGGCACGTGCGTGAGGCTGCCAAGCTGCAGAGCCGCCACCAGGTTACGGCCGTTGTCACACACGACCATGCCCGGTTGGAGGCTCAGCGGCGCAAGCCAGCAATCGGTCTGCTCTTTCAGACCCTGCAGCAGTTCGTGGGCCGTCTGACTCTTCTCTCCTAAGCTGAGTAGTTTCAGCACGGCCTGCTGACGCTTGCCCACCGCTGTGCTGCCATGCCGCGCGACACCGACTGCTGGCGATGTGCTGCTGCTGACACATCTTGATTGCGAGACAGAGGTTGCGTAGGAGGAGGAGGGTGGTTTAGTGGAGGAAGCATACACCACCGCAGATACCACCACCGAGCTGGGGCACGCAATTCTGGGGGTGGGTAGGACGTGAGCGGTCCCAGGCTCTGACTCTGTCCCAGCCTGCACTAAATTCACCCAATGTGCCGTCAGGGAGATATAGTGGCCCTGCCTGCCTGTGCTTGTCCACGTGTCTGTTGTTAAGTGGACCTTGGCAGTAACCGCGTTGGTGATGGCGCGTACAATGTTGCGGGAGATGTGGTCATGCAGGCCTGGGACGGCACATCGGGAAAAGTAGTGGCGACTGGGAACCGAGTAGCGCGGGGCCGCTGCCGCCATCATGCTTTTGAAAGCCTCCGTTTCCACAAGCCTATACGGCAGCATCTCCAGGCTGATCAATTTGGCAATGTGCACGTTTAACGCTTGAGTGTGCGGGTGCGTGGCGGCGTACTTGCGCTCGCGCTCAAACAGTGGCGCTAGCGACGTCTGGACGCTGCGCTGAGAGACATTGCTGGATGGGGCCGAGGACAGCGGAGGTGAGGGTGTGGGTGCAGGCCAGGAGACGGTAGTGCCTGTGTCCTCAGAGGGGGGTTGGATCTCAGTGGCAGGTTGGGGCACAGGTGGAGAGGCAGTGGTGCAAACCGGAGGCGGTGAACGGGCATCGTCCCACCTTGTGGGGTGCTTGGCCATCATATGCCTGCGCATGCTGGTGGTGGTGGCTCCCCAGCTGATCTTGGCGCGACAAAGGTTGCACACCACTGTTCGTCGGTCGTCAGGCGTCTCTGTGAAAAACTGCCACACCGTAGAGCACCTTGACCTCTGCAGAGTGGCATGGCGCGAGGGGGCGGTTTGGGAAACAGTTGGTGGATTATTCGGTCTGGCCCTGCCTCTACCCCTGGCCACCGCACTGGCTCGGCCTGTGCCCACACCCTGACTTGGGCCTCCGCGTCCTCGGCCGCATCCACGTCCTCTAGGCCTACCCCTACCCCTCAGCATGCTGTATTACCAGTAATGCAGAAACAGAACGCTGTAATTAAATGTGCCGCTTATTGGCCTGTGGTTGGAGGCTGACTTCGCTTACGGAACGCCAGGAAATAATTTTGCGCAAGCCTGCTGTAACACTTAGCTGGCTGCGTATGAATTAGGAGGACAACTACCCCCAGCACAGACCCAGTACACTGAGGACAGTCACAGGCAGCCCAAATAGATTTTTTCCCCCAAATTTTTTTGCAAAGGCCCACTGCCTATATTCAATCAATATGTCTTCTGTCCCTGCCTAGGCGCTTCTGGCCCTGGAGTATGTCAAAGAACTGCAGAGTGTTGCACTGTGGACTGCAATACAGCAGTGATTTCACAGCCCAGACAGAGCCAGGAAATAATTTTGCGCAAGCCTGCTGTAACACTTAGCTGGCTGCGTATGAATTTGGAGAACTACTACACCCAGCACAGACCCAGAACACTGAGGACACTCACAGGCAGCCCAAATAGATTTTTTTCCCCAAATTTTTTTGCAAAGGCCCACTGCCTATATTCAATCAATATGTCTTCTGTCCCTGCCTCACAATATATGTGTTCTGTCCCTGCCTACGCGCTTCTGGCCCTGGAGTATTACTGCAGGGCGCAATGCTCTGCACGGCCGATATACCAAAAAAAAAAAAGTGCAACACTGCAAAAAGCAGCCTCCACAGTACTGCACACGGTTAGATGTGGCCCTAAGAAGGACCGTTGGGGTTCTTGAAGCCTAAAATACTCCTAACACTCTCCCTATAGCAGCTCCAACACGATAGCACTTTCCCTCAGCTATGTCAGAACGCATCTGTGGCGAGCCGCGGGAGGGGCCGATTTTTATACTCGGGTGACACCTGATCTCGCCAGCCACTCACTGCAGGGGGGTGGTATAGGGCTTGAACGTCGCAGGGGGAAGTTGTAATGCCTTCCCTGTCTTTCAATTGGCCAGAAAAGCGCGCTAACGTCTCAGAGATGAAAGTGAAAGTAACCCGAACATCGCGTGGTGCTCGCCTCTAGTAACGAGCATCTCGAACATGCTAATGCGAGAAACAAATATCAAGCTCGGACGAGTACGTTCGCTCATCTCTAGTCTTTACCATACCTTATAACTAGTAAAATATAGACATTTTTCCAGAATCCTATGAACAGTTGATTTTGGAAGGCCTAATTGTCAAGTACGTTTATGGACAGATTTCTTTGGACTGAGGATATCACTTCTTTGAATGTTTTCATCCAACGCTACTCAGCCACACAACCCATGCACTTTCTTTTGAACCATCTCCATTTCATGCACTCTCGTCAGCATTTTTACGCACTCCCACTAACCTATTTCATGTATCTGCCGTGTTTCATTCCAACAACATGTCCCAGTACTCAGATACCCCAGGACTTACAGCAGAGCTGAATATTGTAACAAGTGGACGTGATCGGTAACAGAGATATGAAGCACATATCAAAACAGTAATGCACAAATTATACAAGGATTTACCATTATACAACGGGGACAGAGGGTAATAGTAACGAGGAAGATGATGATGACAAGGTAGGCTGAACAAAGTTGTCAGCTAATCCAGACCAATGGAGTTGCATGGCACTTGCCCTAACAACAACTTAGAAGGCAGAAGGTAATGATGCAACAGGAATTCTCCTGCTAATAATAACACTTCTGTAGTCACATATTGCTTTTTGTGTTCTCACATTGATGTGTGTATCTAAGAGTCCTGTCTATTGATTCGCCATATTTCAGGGTGTCTCTTATTCCCATTGTATGTCTTCTTTGTGTCACTGTTGGTTGTATCCAGGAGGAGGGCATGCAGAGAGGGGGAATAAAAAGGAGAAGATGCTCAGGAGAGGGAGGTGCATGGGAAATTGATAGTGGACCATTGAAAGGCTGACCACAGAATTAAAGGCTGTTGTGTACCACTACATACCTGTAGGACTCCAGATTTGTGTGCCTTGTAATATACGTCACTTTGCCAAGCAATCACTGAATAGGATTAGAAGCTCTATGGGACTGTAGCACCTAGTTCTGAGTAAGTTAGCTCCTCACTTCATTATTTTTGATGCTGGTAGCCATTTTGAATCCTTCAGTAGCTGTAAGCTGTTAAATGGTCATCATACTTTGACAAAACTTATGGTAATATGATTGTCAATCTGATATCTAACAAAAGCACAAGTCACTTTATTTGCCTAAAGTGATGCTGTAGTGCTGAAAAATTCATCCAAAGTGCTGGCCAGTACGGGCATCCTTTCCAATTTGCTGACCACTGCCTGTTGTTAAAGATAACCCGTCATCGCCTATGAACACCATAAGCTACGTTATGGTTCTCATAGTCCAGGTTCCGAGAAGTCCAGGGATATAGTTTTTATTTTCACCCTGGCTCTCACTGGTGGAAGTTGGCATCGGCGGACTTATCTCTGCAGCGGTGAGCTCACATTACCATAGAGAACAGTGTGTGCGTACAGTAGACTCATCTCTACAGGCCGCGTTCTCGCACACACTGTTCAACATATGAGTGCACACTTACAGCTGCAGAGATGTGTCTGCTGGCACCGAATTCCATTGGTAAAAGCATGGGAACAAGGAGCCGGGTGAGTATAAAAACTACATCCCCGAACTCCTCGGAACCAGGCCTATGAGCAGCATAATGAAATTTATGGTGCTCATAGGTGGTGACAGCTTCATTTTAAATAGAGCCTATGTCTAATAACAGACATTCCAAAATGGTTGTTATGCATAAAAGTCTATAGACAGGGTAGGGGAAGGAGACAGCTGCAGAGAAAGAGGCAGAGAGATTCACACAAAATGCTTGGTTCCTGAGCTCCATACTTCCCTGGCAACCGAAAGTGGTTGTACAGAGGCAGAGAAAGTCACACACATGCTACTGCAGCAAACAGTGAGTTACTATGTTACAGCTATTGAAATCACATCTACACTGCTCTGTTCTTCTCTAGTATCCTCCATGCTGATGGTAATCCTTGGTGTGTGTTACAGAGAGTTATGGAGCAGTAGCTCCTTTTTCCCCCCCATGAACAGTGTATAAAAACAGAATAGCAGCAGGCTTCTTCCATCAGTTCAGAGAAATCTGAAAATTGGACTGTCTTAGTACTGAAATGCTGCAGAATTTCTACTGCTAGAATTGCTGCGGAAATTCCTCAGCATTTACAGTTTAAGGGCTAATTCAGACGACCATATATCGACCGTGTTTTCAGGCCCGGCCGATATACGGTATCCCTCTCTGCAGGGGGAGAAGGCTGGTAGAGCCGGGAGCAGTGCTCTGAGCTCCTGCCCCCTCTCTGCCCCTCGCCACTATTTGCAATGCGAGGAGGTGGGATGGGGCGGTGCTAAGTCCCGGAACTTAGCTCCGCTCCATCCCACCCCTCCCATTGCAAATAGTGGCAAGGGGCGGAGAGGGGGCGGGGTGGGGGCGGAAGCTCAGTGCACTGCTCCCGACTCTTCCAGCCTCCTCCCCCTGCAAAGAGCTACACCATATATCGGCCGGTCGTGAAAACTCGGCCGATATACGGTCGTCTGAAGCCACCCTAAGGAGGAAATTTCAAAAATCTTCACATGGAGCGGAAATTATCCACAATGAATGTGCAGTGTTTTTGAAAATCGCTGCAGATTCTTAATCAGCAGTATGTCTACTTATGCTGTGGAATTCAACCCATAAAAATACAAGAGCTAAATCCCGCAGCAGATCCTAAATTAAAAATGTGTCCAAACCTGCATCATTTAGATGTGGATTTGGTCACTGCAGATGTACAGCTTAATTGCTGTGGGTTATCCCTTCTGGAATGGCCACAGCGATTCTGCACTATGTGAAGGTGGCCTTAGAGATGCAGAGGCAAAAACTGGTTACACATGCAGGATCCAAGCCATTTAATAGCCAGAAATAAAGTCATACCTCATGTACACACACAACAGCTTATTCTGAAAAGTCATCTAAAAGTGCAGGTACACATTAGGTTTTCTGCTATACTACTACATTGCCTAATAATTCAATTATTTGCTTGTCATGGCATACTGTGTTCTGTTACCTGGTGTTAAGTCTACAAATGCTGTGCTGTGAATCTCTTAAATTGATTCTTATTACTTGGCCTACACAATAGCAGAAGTGATTCCACCGCTCATGTATAAGAGGATCCAGGTGGTAGTACTAAGCTAATAGCCAAGTGTGGCCACCAGCATTGCACATTTTAAATGGATATTCTTAGAAGAAATCAAAAGAACAGCTGGGGACAGCACAAGTATGTAACCGCATTATCTGGAACATTCTTTGTAATTCCTTCTAAATGAAAATTGTAGTTGTGCATGATCTAAAAGAGAAATGTAATACTAAATCATGAGATAGCTTCTATTAGCCGGTTTCCTAAATCCGGTCTTTAGGACACCTGAATAGACCATGTTTTCAGGATTTCCTCAGTATTGCCCAGGTGATGTAATTATTGTCAGTGCATCAGACATTGCCACAGGTGTTCTTACTACAGGATATCCTGAAAACATGACCTGTTGGGAGGTCTTGAGAACTGGAGCTTGGTAAACACTGGTATGAGGGCTTGTATTTTGCAGGACAAATGGAGTGGAAAAAATGCAATCAGGCCTGTGTCATACACACGTATGCGTATTTGCGTGCATTTTTGTGCGTCGGGCGTTTCATATTTGCATGCACAACAGCATCTGTTACTGCAGTTACTGTGTGTAAGTGGTTCACAATTGCGCATACAAAAAAACACAACTATGCTCTGAAATGGACAATTAGTTTAATGAGTTTAAGGTGTGTTCTTTTCCAGTGCAGATGTGAAAATAGAAAAATAGGAAAATAGAGCGTTCTGCAGTATTTTTGTGCGATGCACTTGTGCATGCAAAATGTGTGCTTATGAACGAATGGGTTCTATTTTCTGCCTTTTAACCCTCTGTTGAATAGTCGTACGCAAAACTTTGTTTTTTGTGTAGTTTATATGGGTACCATTATAGCATACATACAACTTTTGATTAACTTTTCCTTAACAGGTGGGTTTCCAGCATTCACCTTCTGGGATAAATAATGCAATGTTGTAATAGATCAGACTTTCATGGACTCAGTGCTACCAATTATCTTTACTTTTTAATGTTTAGATATTTTGGTGAAAACCGAGGGGACTTGATGATTGCTTGACCATTGTACTGTATGCTGCAGTACATCTATATTGTAGTATATTGTACCTGTCACTAATGCCTATTAGATTTTGCTACAGGCTGAGCATAATAGGCTTGAATCCATGTCAGGCCTGGCAGCCTTCACTAAGCTCTGGGCTACCATGACAGCCATGATGGTTGCAGATGGGAAGACAGAGGGAGACCCGCTTCAGTCTAGCGGCCTAGATGCTACTGTTAGTATTTAGCACAATCAGCATTTAACACAGCTGACAACCACCAGGTATGGAGTGGGCTTGGTTCCGGAGCTCCCTATTTCCCTGGCAACAGAGAGTGGGTGTATATGATCATGAAAGAGTTAATAGAGGAAATACCAAGTGTTTATAAGACATTCAATGCGACGATAATTTTAATATCCTACCCTAATACTTAAACAGAAAAGATATGTGTATATAGGGAAATGTATGCATTGGATTATTTTGTGATCAGACTCTCTCAGCACTGCGGCATCAGCAATCTTATAAACAATCATATCACTGTTACCAGTGGAGATTGAGCGGAATCTCATTTGAATCAAGATCACTTAGCATAGTTCAAAAGATACCAAATAATGGTATAAATGAAGAAAAACATAAAAGTGAGGAAACTATTCTAAACGTTTCCTAAATTAAATATATTTGGCACGTAGAAAGTCCTATAGAATGTGAGAACAGCGGATGATCATTTTGACAGTTGCATTTATTTGACCTTATAAAGTTAGCAGACCTTTCAAATCGGAATTAAAAAGGGAGCTTTTCTATCTCCAGTCACATCTCCTCTTTTTATTTTCAGAAATAGCTTTTGCCAATTTCTCCTAGCAAATGAGAAATTCTAGCCAATACCAGAGATGTGCAGAGAAGGCACTCTGTGTACTTACATTTTCAGTGCACCTGCTCAGTGTATGCCCTTCTGAGCAAGCCCCATTCATAAGACTTGCACAAGCACTTGTAGAGCTGCCATCTGTCTTGCATTTAGATTCTTTCTCAGTCTCAGTTTCTATTACACTCTTGTCAACAGTTTCCTCAATTGATTATTAATGTATTTTGATTGACAGGTTTAAAATATTGATATTATTCTGTGCTAATGTCATTAGAGTAAGAAGATCCCAGCAATTTACCATGAACTCCAGTATCTCCAATGTGGATTCTTTATTTTAAATAGACTTTTTTTTGCACCCCTCTCTGAGAGCAGCCAAAGGAGTTTTTTGTGCTCCCGCTGGCACAGTAGTAATGCATGAATCTAACGTTTGTGTGCCCGTTCAGATGGCATGGGCCTGGCTCTCCTGAGCTGTCTCCCCCTTCCCTCCCGCCTTGCTGGCTCTCTGCAAGGGGAGTAGGGGGGACAGAACTGGAGCTAGTGTGCTAAGCTCCTGCCCCCTGTCCACCCTTTGTCGGCAGCCAGCAATGGGAGGAGGTGGGATGGGGCGGAGCTTTGCTACTAGCTCTGCCTCCATCCCGACCTCCCATTGCAAACAGCCGGCAAGAAGCGGAGAGGAGGAGAGAAGGGGGAGGGAGTTTAGCAGTCACACTGCTAAACTCCCTCCCACCTTCCTTCTCCAGCAGCTTTCATTTGCTCCCACAGGAGTCTATGGCAGCCAAGTAGCCAAGTTCCGGCCGGGAAAGATAGTTCCAAGACTATCTCTCCTGCCCGGTGTAAAAGCGCTCTGTGCTATATTGGCCAGCTGGGTGCTTTTTGGCCATGGGAATATGGTTGTGCAATCTGATGCATTGGTATCCAATGCATCAGATGGTAGCATATACCAGCCGGCCATGAAAACGGCGGTCGATATACACTGGTATGAATAAGCTCTAAGGTAGTAACAAGCACATTGATTGCAGTGATGTGTTGGCTGTGTGGATCTGTGCAATAGTTTTTGAGAAGCTGGTCTTTTATAAGTAGTAGCAAATGCATAAAGGATTACTTAAAGTAGTCGGGGATATTCATAAGCTTCAGGATAGCCACGCCCACGCCACCTTCCAGCCATTGATTGATTGCTGTCTGCCTATCACTGGGCATAGAGAGAGCTATCAATCATTAGCTGGAGGTTGGGGTGGGTGTGGTTACCCTAAAGCTCATGAATATCCAGGCCTAGTTCTGTGTCTTGTTTGACCTAAACGACTGCACAGATACATACATCAGACATATTACTGTAATCAGTGTGACAGGCACTATTCTATGGTGTTCTCAGTGAGGGCTGCAAAAACGATGGTGACAAATTCCATTTAAATTCAAGGGGGTGCTGATAAGTATTAAGCCTTACCCAGAAAAATTGAGTTAGGAAGCTATAAATTACAGGGTGTACTTGTTTATATGTCTATATTCAACGATACAAAAATCAACTACCTATGACTTTAACTTTTTTTTCGGTCCAAAGTGACCATGGCAGAATCTCCAAAGACGTTCAGAGCGGAAGAGCATAGGGCCATAAGCACATTCCTGTTTCTACAAGGGAAAGGTGAAAGCAGATCCATGATGAAATGTCACAAACTTTGGGTGACACTGGCCCTTCATATGCAACAGTTAAACATTGGGTTGTAAATTTTAAAACTGGCCATTTCAGTGTTGAACGTGAGAAACCCAGTGGAAGGCCAGTCTTCATCTCCTTGCCTGCAAATGTGAAAAACATCCATGGCATGATCATGGAGGACCGCCGAATATCATCCAAACATATTGCTACTGTACATATCTTGGGATATCATGTCAGAGAGTTTGTGCCATAATGCACAACGACATGGGAATGAGAAAGCTTACAGCCAAGTGGAGCCCAAAACTTTTGACAACTGAACAGAAGAGGAGACGTGTGGAGACATTGGTGGCTGTTTTGCAAGAAATTAGTCAGATTTTCTGGACAAACTGGTAACTGGTGGTGAGACATGGATCTACTGTTATGATCCACAGACAAAGAACAGTCTAAAGAATGGAGGCACAGTGGTTACCCCAGACCAAAGAAGTTCCATGTGCAAAGGTCAGCGCAGAAGCAAATGGCAACCAATTCTTGGAATAAGAAGGGAGTTCTGCTCGTGGACTACCTCCCAAAGGGTTCAACCATCGATGCAACATATTACTGTTTGTTATTAATAGAGATGAGCGAGCGTACTCGTCCGAGCTTGATGCTCGTTCGAGTATTAGGGTGTGCGAGATGCTCGTTACTCGAGACGAGCACCACGCGATGTTCGAGTTACTTTCATTTTCTTCCCTGAGAAATTTGCGCGCTTTTCTGGCCAATAGAAAGACAGGGAAGGCATTACAACTTCCTCCTGTGACATTCCAGCCCTATACCACCCCCCGGCAGTGAGTGGCTGAGGAGATCAGGTGACACCCGAGTATTAAAATCTGCCCTGCCCGCGGCTCGCCACAGATGCATTCTGACAGAGATCAGGGAAAGTGCTGTCTTGCTGTAGCTGCTATAGGGAGAGTGTTAGGTGTTATATTCGTCTTGAAGAACCCCAACGGTCCTTCTTAGGGCCACATCTGACCGTGTGCAGTACTGTTGAGGCTGCTGGGAGCAGTGTTGCACAATTTTTTATTTTTTGTATATCGGGCGTGCAGACCATAGCGTCCTCAGTCTGCAGTCATTTTACAGAGTATAGGGGCAATACTGGTGAGGCAGGGACAGTGGGAAAAATGAAAGAGATATACTGGCTATATAGGCAGTGTGGTTGTTCCCAAAAAGTTCAAAAATATACTATATTTGGCCTGCCTGTCACTGCCTTCAGTTTACTGCGTCTCAGCTGGGGGTAGTAGTTGGTGAATTAATACCCAGCCTTGCGCATAATTGTTTCCTGCCTCTGCTGTGCGTTACGTACACGAAGTCAGCCTCCAACAGGGAAATCGAAATACAGTGTATATCACAGGCAGTGTAGTTGTTCCCAAAAACTTCAAAAATATACTATATTTGGCCTGCCTGTCACTGCTTTCAGTTTACTGCGTCTCAGCTGGGGGTAGTAGTTGGTGAATTAATACCCAGCCTTGCGCATAATTGTTTCCTGCTCTGCAGTGCGTTACGTACGCGAAGTCAGCCTCCAACAGGGAAATCGAAATACAGTGTATATCACAGGCAGTGTGGTTGTTCCCAAAAACTTCAAAAATATACTATATTTGCCTGCCTGTCACTGCCCTCAGTTTACTGCGTCTCAGCTGGGGGTAGTAGTTGGTGAATTAATACCCAGCCTTGAGCATAATTATTTCCTGCCTCTGCTGTGCGTTATGTACGTGAAGTCAGCCTCCCACAGGGAAATCGAAATACAGAGTATATCACAGGCAGTGTGGTTGTTCCCAAAAACTTCAAAAATATACTATATATTTGGCCTGCCTGTCACTGCCTTCAGTTTACTGCATCTCAGCTGGGGGTAATAGTTGGTGAATTAATACCCAGCCTTGCGCATAATTGTTTCCTGCCTCTGCTGTGCGTTACGTACGCGAAGTCAGCCTCCAACCACAGGCCAATAAGCAGCACATTTAATTACAGCATTTTGTTTCTGCTAATCTCATAATACACCATGCCCAGGGGCTTCCTGGGACCCACCCATGCTGTCGATCCACACGGAGTTGTAACTGCATGTGTCTACTTATAAAGAACCCCAGTCTGACTGGGGCATGCAGTGTGGGCCGAAGCCCACATGCATTAAACCTGACGTTACCTCAGCTGTGCTGGGCACTGCAATGGGATATATTTATGTACCGCTGGTGGGTTCCAGGGAGCCACCCATGCTGTCGGTCCACACGGACTTCACATTAGTGAGTTGTACCTGCCTGTGTCTATGTATTAAAAACCCCGGTCTGACTGGGGAATGCAGTGTGGGCTGAAACCCACCTGCATTTAATCTGACGTAACCTCAGCTGTGCTGGGCAATGCAATGGGATATATTTATGTACCGCCGGTGGCTTCCTGGGACCCACCCATGGTGTCGGTCCACATTCCACATGGAGTTGTAACTGCATGTGTCTACTTATAAAGAACCCCAGTCTGACTAGGGCATGCAGTGTGGGCCGAAGCCCACCTGCATTAAACCTGACGTTACCTCAGCTGTGCTGGGCACTGCAATGGGATATATTTATGTACCGCCGGTGGGTTCCAGGGAGCCACCCATGCTGTCGGTCCACACAGACTTCACATTAGTGAGTTGTACCTGCCTGTGTCTATGTATTAAAAACCCCGGTCTGACTGGGGAATGCAGTGTGGGCCGAAGCCCACCTGCATTTAATCTGACGTTACCTCAGCTGTGCTGGGCATTGCAATGGGATATATTTATGTACCGCCGGTGGCTTCCTGGGACCCTCCCATGCTGTCGTTCCACACGGACTTCACAAAAGGCAGTTGTACCTGCCTGTGTCTACCTATAAAAAACCCCAGTCTGACTAGGGCATGCAGTGTGGGCCGAAGCCCACCTGCATTTAATCTGACGTTAGCTCTGCTGTCCAGGGCACTGCAATGGGATACATTTATGTACCGCCGGTGGCTTCCTGGGACCCACCCATGCTGTGGGTGCACACGGAATTCCCATTGCGGAATTGTACCTGCCTGTGACTATTTATAAAAAACCCCGGTCTGACTGGGGCATGCAGTGTGGGCCGAAGCCCACCTGCATTTAATCAGACGTTAGCTCTGCTGTCCAGGGCACTGCATTGGGACAAACTACAGGAGCAATACAGCGCTAATGAGACGTGCACAGCTACGCAAGCATAGGAGTCCGCTGTAGGCCCGCGATTGCTGAGGGTTTGTGCAGAGGCCTATGTCCTGGGTGCAGTGAAAGTCTGCTTCCTGCCTACGATTGCTGAAGCTGTGGGCTGAGGCCTATGTCGTGGGCGTGGTGCAAGTCTGCCATGTTTGGCCGCTCAGATCAATTTTTTGTTCATGTCTTGGGCTTCCTAGGACCCCCCTATGCTGTTGGTGCAAACTTAGTTCCCATCACGGTGTTTGACCTGTCTGGCACAAAGGCACTGACTGACTTGGGTAGAGGGCAGAGTGCTGACGGTTTTTCCCTTGCAGTGTGGATTGAGCTATGAGACACCTTGACAGAATGAATACTGTGTGGCACATGGATTCCCCATTGCTATGCCCACGTTTGCAGCTCCTGATGGAGGTGGCACAGGATTGGATTTCTCATTGCTTCTGTACAGTATTGTGGGCTATCACCCCGCCCCTTTTAAAGAGGGTCGCTGCCTGGCTGTGCCAACCCTCTGCAGTGTGTGCCTGCGGTTCCTCCGCACTTATAAATAGACATGAGGGTGGTGTGGCTATGAGGCCAGCGTGTGGCATGAGGGCAGCTGAAGGCTGCGCAGGGACACTTTGGTGTGCACTGTGGACACTGGGTCGTGCGGGGGGGTTGGGCAGCATGTAACCCAGGAGAAGTGGCAGCGGAGTGTCATGCAGGCAGTGATTGTGCTTTGTTGGAGGTAGTGTGGTGCTTAGCTAAGGTATGCCTTGCTAATGAGGGTTTTTCAGAAGTAAAAATTGTTGGGGGGGGTACTCTTGCCGCTATTGTGGCTTAATAGTGGGACCTGGGAACTTGAGATGCAGCCCAACATGTAGCCCCTCGCCTGCCCTATCCATTTCTGTGTCGTTCCCATCACTTTCTTGAATTTCCCAGATTTTCACAAATGAAAACCTTAGCGAGCATCGGCGATATACAAAAATGCTCGAGTCGCGCATTGACTTCAATGGGGTTCGTTACTCGAAACGAACCCTCGAGCATCGCGGAAAGTTCGATTCGAGTAACGAGCACCCGAGCATTTTGGTGCTCGCTCATCTCTAGTTATTAACAAAGCTGAGGCAAAATATTAAGGAAAAAGATCGAGGAAAGCTCTCCAAAGATGTCATTCTGTTGCATGACAATGCCCTGTCACACACTGCAGGTGCCTGTATTGCAAAAATGACCTCCTTAGGCTTTGATCTGATGCCCCATTCACCCTATTTTCCCAACCTGGCTCCATCTGACTAATATCTGTTCCCCAATCTTAAAAACCACCTAAAGGGACAATAGTTCGGGAGTATTTTGGAGGCAACTAATGCTGCAAATGAGTGGTTTGACCAGCAGTCAGAAGAATTCAATTTGCAGGGATTTAAAAAACTGCAGGAGAGATGTCACAAGTGCATTGACACCCTGGGGGAATATGGATATTGAATATATGATAGTGTGAATTTTTTTCTGGGTAAGGCTCAATACTTATCAGCACCCCCTCGTAGTTCTATAAATATACACAATATATATGAATTTTCTCTTGGAATGGCTGGAAAAGCAGTTTTGCTTCAAACTGCCAATTTCTCCAACTATGAAGATTGTTAATGAATAAACATGTTTGTATATTTATACTACATAGATGCTTAATATAGTACTAGGAAGTCTACATGGTAAAATCACTTTCATCTTCCATGCAATTTTTAATTTCCAATTCTAATTTCTTAGCACCTTTCATGCATTTGTTTCCAGGCTACATATGTTATAGGCTAATGAAATTCTTCCTGGCCTTTCTGAGTATCTTTTAATGAAAACTCATAAAAGCTAATTACATTATACATTTACTTTAACTACATCAGTTTGGCCCAGTCTGCCTAATTTATGCTTCTATATTGCCTCATAATTAAGTAGGTTCTGTGGTATTGTGTGTATTTATATTTCTAGTTTGTATTAAATAACCATTTAATATAGAATGCATGGACAACCTAAATGAAAATATATAAAAGATACCACCCGGCCCAAGAAAAGGATAGTTAAGATTGGGATGATTTATAAATCGGTAGATATGTTGGACTAAATGTGGGATGGTTATACTTGTTGCCCCTCTCCCCCCCCCCCTCCTCAACACCCCCCATTCTGTACCCTCCCTTCTAACCCTTACCCAACTGCCAATCTTCCCTTTTATTTTTTTCCTTTACTCAAGGAGTATTCTATTTTCTCTCCAATCTTGAACTTTGGTTCTTTACAGGTTACCTCCCTTTCATTTCTCTGTTTTAATTTTTATTTCTGGTTGCTGGATTCTTGGCACCAGAGGGATGGGATCTTTTGATGGGATACCTTATATGTTTCTCCCTCCCCCCCCCCTGGGTCTGCCCCCCCCCCCCTTTATTTTTTCCTTTTTTCTTTCTTGAGTCTCCCTCATTTGTTCTGGAGCTTGCTTAGTATATAGTATCTATTAACATAACCCTGCGCTGACTTGGTTAAATCTTGTGAGAGTGCTTGACATTCTAGAGACAGACCATGTGATAAGATAGGCGTAGGAGATTTTATTTTTGCACAAATGCTAAGCTCTACCAGTTATGTTTTGGTAATCTACTTTAACTTGTATTTCCTGATTTTATGTGGTCCTGCGAGACCTGATTTGTCTGTTCTTGAAAAGCAAAAAAAATTTAATAAAAAAGATTGAACATAAAAGATACCATCCAAATTTTGAGAACTTCTTTATTTGAAAAATAATTAATGTTCCTTTTAAACAAAACACTATTAAATTGCCCAATCACTGACCATCTCATAACTACTAATTACTGTTTTAGGATATGTGTTCACACTGTGTTTTTTGAGGGAGATGAATGTGGAATTTATGATGATGCCACATCAAATGTTCCACAAAATTCGCATCTTGAAGTATATCATTTAATGGGAAGCTTTGCTGTATTGTATATACACAATAAGGGCTTAGTCACACGGGTGTCGATGTGACTGTGCCCTTACTGCAGGAAGAGGACGGCCGTACTTCAGGACGGACGACTCCCCGCAGTGCAGAAGAAAGAACACATGACCGGCAATGAAGCCGGTCGCATGTTCTTTCCTCCGGCACTGCAGAGAGACGCCTGTCCTGAAGTGCGGCCCTCTCCTTCCTGCAGTAACACGGACGCCGATGCGGTCGTGTGACTAAGCCCTCATTTTTTGTGACTTGCGGATTTGAAATACCAACATTTTTAATGTGAATTTTACATTGGAATGTCTGCACACGGGCTAAATCTGCATTTTTTGTCACATTTTCTCACCCTAAAACACATGTAAAAAAGGCTATTTTTAAAAGCCATTTCACCGGTCTACACAAGTAAGTTTCATCAGACAAAATAATATGTGAATTATAAAGGTATTCACAAGTTATATATTGATCACCTATCTACAAGACAAGTGATAAAAGTCTCATTAGTGGGGTTTCAATGCTAAGATCCCCACCGATCTTGAGAACCGGGGTTATGGTACTCCATCTCCTCACTGCACTTCCACAGTGAGGAGGAGTTTGAATGGAGCAGTGGCCGAGCATGCCGAAACATTTATTTCAATGGGGCTGTCAGAAATAGCTGAATCTTAGTACTCAGCTATCTCCGGCAGTGTTATTGAAAATGAATAAAGCTGTGCTGGACCCATTGCGTGGATCTGACTCTTCATCCACACCAGTATGTATGTATACTTCACATACACATACAATAGTTAGTAAGATTGCAATTTGATCTAAAATGTAAACCGTAAATAACTAAAATACAATGAGATATGATATGAGAACGTTTGGTGAACTCCAGGGAGCAATGTCAAGTGAAGCTTGAGTTTAATCTTTCCTCAAGTCAGCAGAGACAGAAGGGAACAGAAAGCTATCATTTATAGAGGAAATGCTACATTCTTATCTGGGAGCCCCCTCCTGAGACTTGTATTTTTAATATATTCCTTTTCAAATGAATTTCACTGGAAAGTTGAATAACTGGAAAACATTTCATGTTTTCAATATAATTTTGCATATGCAGCAATATACACTGAAAATAAACAATTGAGAACAGTCACAAAAGCTGCAGTTCATTTCTAGTATAAATAAGTCAATAAATGCATTCTTTGTCTTCAACAATTGTACAACTTTAAAGGATTTTGCCATGGCTTAAAATTGCTCCACAATCACTCTGTACTTCCTGGTTGCTGCTAAAGGCTTATTTACACGCATGGACAATCTTTCAAATGATTGAAAAATTGAGAGTTCTAGGGATCATATTGCATAAAGTGCTAATGGACACTAATGCCCATTAGTACTTTATTAGCTTCATTTGCATGTAAACGAGCCTCCAGGAGCTGCTTGCAGAACACAGCAGGTGGTCTGAGCTCTGCAATCAGCTCATTTGTTCTCACATGGCCAGCAAAAGTAAATAAAAAAGCCCCACGCTCTTGAGACTGGGGGTTGTTACCATACAAATATGGTATGCAATCACCAGAGGTGATCAGAACCTTAACTGTATTGCAACGCATGTCGGCAATTAAAACAGTAATGCCTTCCTCAAGCATAATACAAAGCTAAGCACAGACAGATACAAATACATTTAAAATTACTCACAAAAAGGCGTCCATTCCTGGCATCGTGGGATGTACTGAATCACATGACCGAGTGATGAAACGCTACGTGCGTTCCAGATTTAAAATAACCTTATCTGATGTCATTCTTGGCGCACAAAAAGACATGTTAAAACTGTTGCCATGGGGGACTGAATAGACATCCTATTCCAATCTAAAACAAGCATCGGCCGGCTGCCTACATAGACGGCAGCACTTTATTGTATCCTAATCTGATGCAAATTTATTTGTTACACATTAAAAACTGATAATATGTAAATACAAATACAAAGCATGATTTGGTGAAAAACATGATCTTGAAAAAAATATATAAATTCTTGTAAAAATTGATAACCTGAGAAAAATATCTTAAATTTCAATATAAATAATCAATATTAATAATCAATATAGAATAATCAATATAAAAGCAGCAACAATATATCATCCATTTGCACTTTACATAAAATGATAATCTAAATTCATTCTTTTTGACATTAGACAACATTGCATAATGTTAGATCTTTTCTAGGACTTCATTTAGCCCATATGGCATCAGGTTTTCAAACAAAATATCCAGTACATCTCTTTTGTTGTTGAGTTCTGCAATGGAGTTTGATGTGAGTTGCTCTAAAGGTGTAATTTTAAGCTGTTTGTAGTCACAATTGTGTTGTTTGTAGAGATGAGCGAGCATACTCGTCCGAGCTTGATGCTCGTTCGAGTATTAGGGTGCTCGAGATGCTCGTTACTCGAGACGAGCACCACGCGGTACTCGTCTCGATTAAACGAGCACTGACCATTGAATTCAATGGAGCCGGCAATACAGCCGGCTCCATTGAAAGCAATGGGCTGCGGGCGAGCGGGATTCATGAATGGGTGTGCTTGCTTTTGATTTTGATTCCCAGTCATTGTAGCAAGACTTGTATAAAAAGTCCCACTTTGACTCGAAGGAATGCTGCCTTTCAGTAGGTGGCACTGTGGAGGATTTATTCCATCTCCCTTATTTGCATATTACCCAGAGGAGCGTGCGTGGCCATTTGAGTCTCCTCACTTATTTATAGTATATAGTTGCTCTCCCTAAGGAGAAAAGAGCGTTTCTGACCCCTGTCCCTGGCCTCTCACTAGCAAAAGCCAGACTCCTACTGTACACTGATGATGGGCAATAACCCGGAAACAGCTGTATGTACATGGGGTCTGGCTTTGCTTTTGATTCCCAGTCATTGTAGCAAGACTTGTATAAAAAGTCCCACTTTGACTCGAAGGAATGGTGCCTTTCAGTAGGTGGCACTGTGGAGGATTTATTCCATCTCCCTAATTTGCATATTACCCAGAGGAGCGTGCGTGGCCATTTGAGTCTCCTCACTTATTTATAGTATATAGTTGCTCTCCCTAAGGAGAAAAGAGCGTTTCTGACCCCTGGGTGTGAGTGAGGGATGCCTCTAATTGGTCAGGCTGTGACCAATCAGAGGCATCTTATTCAGCAGGTGGGGATTTTAAATCCCCGGCTGCTGAATACTACTCACAGCTGTTCAGAGCAGTTCAGGAGAACTGCAGCCTGCCGCGCTGAACTCCGTCTGCCGGGACCAGGTAAGTATATATATATTTTTTATTTTTACACATTTCTGGATGAATTGCAGGGAAGGGCTTATATATTTAACCCCTTCTCGACAATTCATCCCGCGATCGCCGGCAGCCCATTGCTTTCAATGGAGTCGGCTGTATTGCCGGCTCCATTGAATTCAATGGGCTAACATCGTTCTGCCGGGACCAGGTAAGTATATATATATTTTTTATTTTTACACATTTCTGGATGAATTGTAGGGAAGGGCTTATATATTTAAGCCCTTCCCGACAATTCATCCCGCGTACGCCGGCAGCCCATTGCTTTCAATAGAGCCGGCTGTATTGCCGGCTCCATTGAATTCAATGGGCTAACATCGTTCTTCTCTGCCACAGCTGTTACAGCTGTGGCAGAGGAGAGCGATCTTTACGCTGACAGTGTGGGGGGGAGGGGTCTCACTCTTGCCGCTATTGTGGCTTAATAGTGGGACCTGGGAACTTGAGATGCAGCCCAAAATGTAGCTCCTCGCCTGCCCTATTCGTTTCTGTGTTGTTTCCATCACTTTCTTGTGTTTCGCAGATTTTCACAAATGAAAACCTTAGCGAGCATCGGCGATATACAAAAATGCTCGAGTCACCCATTGACTTCAATGGGGTTCGTTACTCGAAACGAACTCTCGAGCATCACTGAAAGTTCGACTCGAGTAACGAGCACCCGAGCATTTTGGTGCTCGCTCATCTGTTCGCCAAAGTGTCTGGATATACTGTGTTTATGGAAATTATTCTTGATGTTCAACCTGTGTTTGTTGATGGTGGTATGTAGCTTGATGATGGTACGCTCCACACACTTTTTTCCGCATGGGCACTCTAGCTTGTAGATTACGTTTTTTGTATCACAGGTGATTCTCTGTTTTATGGATAGAACCTCATCATCTTGCTGGATTTCTATTCTTTTGTGTATCATGAGTGGACAGCATTTGCATCTTTTCTTATTGTATTTGAAAACTCCCCGTTTGTGTCCCCCCCCCCCCCCTACACTAAAGTATGAATTTTGTTGTTTGTTTTTGGTCTTTTACTTGGATTGCAGGGGGCCAATATATTTTCAAAAATAATAAACAATATTAGGGCTTAAACACACGGTCATGTATTTGTCATGTCAGAGCAGCAAATAGCATGAACAAAGATGCAGCTATTATTTATGATTTTTCCGTCCATTCACACAGCTGGCTGCAGTAAAAATCTGCCGCAGCCCTAAAATCCCTCGGTCAGCAGGAATACTATTTAATCACTTCACAATGCTTCACTAGAGGTATCTGTCAGTGTTTAGCAGTGTTAACCTGCGCTAAACTCCCTCCCCCTCCCTTTTTCTGACGGCTTCCATAGACTCCCGTAGGAGTCTATGGTGCCTCCTGCTTTGTGCGGTCCAAAGATAGGGCAATTCCTATCTTTTAGTAGAGCAAGAAATTTCGGGCGTTGAAATAACGCGCTTATGTCCTATATTTTGCAGTCCAATTTTTTGGCTTTCGTCTGAAGGTAACCATAGGAAACCATTGGTTCTAATGGTAGTGTTTTTTTTAACTCATGTGAATGAGACCGGTAAGGCTGCTTTCACACAGGACGGAATATTCCGCAACAATATTGCAGAATATGCCATTCCAGAATTCTGCACCAAAATCTGCATGTCTAAATGCAAATTTGATGAGGAATTACCAGCAGAATTCTATAATTTTCAATTTTGAATCAATATCCACATGTTAGCAATGCAGATTTTGGTGCTGAATATTCTGCAAGAGGGCATATAGCTCAACATTGTTGTGGAGTATTCCGTCATGTGTGAAAGCACCCTAGTAGTTCCAATAAGTTAAATGAGGGCCCTGCTTGTAACAGCGTAAAATCAATGAGGTCTACAAGTTCTTTTTTTATTTCACAAATAATCTATTAATATTTCCAGGTGTTTTTTCAGAAATCTTTGAAGCAGTATTGAAGCTCAAAAGTTACCATATACAGATATAAGCACTAATTGCAGTACAAATGTCCAGGTATGTGGACATGAGTTGAGAAAATCTGCAAATCCATTGGTGGATTTCACAGCAAAATCTGCGTAAGTAATTTACGGATTTTGCTGTAGATTTGAGTGGATTTGCCCCCTACATTGACATGCTGCAAATTTGTCATATTAAATGCCTTGAGGAAACGTTCGGCTGCATGTGGATGAGATCTGTATCCATGTACAAATCTGCATGGAAATTCTGCAGTGTTTTCGGTATGTGAGGACGTACCCTTATTTATTATTTGGTTGACATCAGTTTCTCTCCGTTTGCCAACTACTATATATCTGTGAAATGTATTTCAAAATTTGATTTTAATTCCAATACTTTAAACAATTTGGCCAAAGCTCCTATCGCAGTGGTAACATAGTGACACACAGGATTTTACTGCAGGGCAATGTAATCTTGTCAGTCAGTGATAATCAGCTTATATGTATTTCACAGAAAAGTATTGCCAGCTGGTTATATTATGACTAAGTTATAATAGATTAAAGGGGTAAAGAGATTGGCACGCCTTTGCATCGCCACTTAATATATGATACTGATATTTAGTATTTAGTATTTAATATATGATACTGATATTTAAAGGGGTTGTCCCGCGCCGAAACGTTTTTTTTTTTTCTTTTACCCCCCCCCCCCCCCCCCCCGTTCGACGCGAGACAACCCCGATGCAGGGGTTAAAAAAACAAACCGGGTAGTACTTACCCGAATCCCGGCGGTCCGGCGTCTTCATACTCACCTGCTGAAGATGGCCGCCGGGATCCTCTCTCTCTGTGGACCGCAGGGCTTCTGTGCGGTCCATTGCCGATTCCAGCCTCCTGATTGGCTGGAATCGGCACGTGACGGGGCGGAGCTACACGGAGTCGGCATTCTGCACGAGCGGCCCCATTGAAGACAGCAGAAGACCCGGACTGCGCAAGCGCGGCTAATTTGGCCATTAGAGGCCGAAAATTAGTCGGCACCATGGAGACGAGGACGCCAGCAACGGAGCAGGTAAGTATAAAACTTTTTATAACTTCTGTATGGCTCATAATTAATGCACAATGTACATTACAAAGTGCATTAATATGGCCATACAGAAGTGTATAGACCCACTTTGTTTCGCGGGACAACCCCTTTAACAAATGCACAGATGAAAAGATAGATAAATCCAAGTAAGTCCAAAGGGTTCATTTACTTTTTCTTGCAACTGTGGTATGGATTCCAGTTAAACAGGACCTGTCATGTCCTTTGATCAACACTAGTATTCTGTCATGTAGGCGGTCACCACCACTCATTATCATTCTACTTTAATCCCTTAAGGACCGCCCCTTTTTTCATTTTGAGTTTTACCTCCCCACTTTCAAAAAATCATAATTGTTTTATTTATCCATCAACCTAGCAGTGTGGGGACTTGTTTTTTGTGGGAAGAGCTGTATTTTTAAATGGTGCTATGTAATGTACCATATAATGTACTGCAAAAGTTTTAAAAAATTCTAGGTGGTGTAAAATGGGAAAAAAAAGCAATTCTGCCATCTTTGGGAGGGTCTTCTTTCTATGAGGTACACATTGCAGCAAAAATTACATAATATCTTTAGGCTGGCTGTACACAGACGGATTTGCATTGTGGAATCCGGGGGCGGCGTACCCCCGCAGGTTCCGCAGCAAATACTGTCCTTAACATGCTATGGAAAAGCGCTTTTTCCTGCACACGAGCAGAAATCAATGTCTTTTTTTTGTGGGCCCTGCAGAAACGGTTTCCATTGAGTTCAATTGAAGTCGCGGCAAACCCACGGCCCTTCAGCAATTGACTTCAACTTTGGGCTTCTTCGTATGACCATGATTTGGATTCCAGTGGTTTCACTTTCATTAGTGGGATTTTTGCGCATTAATACTACGTGCGAGACTTGCCATATCTTCCTGCTTTTTTTTTTTTTAAAACTCGTGTTTAATAGCATGGAGTTTGAATAGTCAATAAAACCCCAAAACTCTAGGTTATGCGCTAATGTAGTGGCAAGCATATAAGCGTATTCGTTCAGCTGTTAAAGCCCCTATCATGCACAATACAAGGTCTGATTCAACTGCATTGCCAAAAAATCTAAACGTTATGTAGTGTACAGAACTGTATACTCCATAATAGAATGTGGACTCTTAAGTAATGTAGATGTCACCTTAAGAAATGTTCAATTATTGTTCATCAACCACACTTTGTCTAGTAAAAAAGCTCAACCTAAGATAGAGGTATGAGTCAGGTAGCCAGGAAATAGGCAGCCTGTAATTGGTAGATAGATCCACCCCACGGGTTGGTTAAGAGTAGTTGGTATAAAAGAGAGGTGTGGTAATCTAGAACAGTGTAAGAGAGCAGCTCAGACCAGGAGAAAAGAAGGAAGATGGAGTGCTAGCAAGAAGGCATAAGAGATGAAAAGGCAGTGTGGTGAGAAGGAAGAGAAAGTGTGAGTAACCAAAGTTATGTAATATCTTCAAAGAGAGTAAAAGGAGCTGAAGTACAAAAGAAGGTTCAGCAAACTAGAGAAGAGAGACAGGATCAGAAGAATCAGTAAACACATAAAGGAACTGTAATGCACTAGAAAGGAAACTTGATACTTAAAAGAATAGATGAAACTAAAGCAGGAGGATAAAGCATAGAGGACAGAAAGGATTCCCGTACTTATTTACTGAATAAAGAGACCATCAGTATTCAAATAGGAAGTCTGCACTTCACGTCTGTACCTATTCAAGCCATTGTACTAAAACTGCCTAATATAAAGTCTACCTCAAAGAAAAGTAATGCTGTTTGGATTGGAAAAAGCTAAAAAAAAAATCATTTTCTCTAAAGCAATAAATTGTTCATGTTTTCATCATTCATTTTGCCTCCTGGAGTCCCTTCCCACCACCAAACATCTGCACTAAGGTGCCGCACTACACTTCAGGGGAAGGAAACTTTTAAAACATTTTTTGCCATTTTTGTATTATTATTTTGTCCGGCCCAGGTTTTGGCCTCTATATGGACTGGTGTCACAAACTTGACAAATCCAAGGAAAATACATACAGTCCCAAACTTGACAAATAACATTTTACCCTGCCCGACTACGTGAGTAGCACCCAAAAGCCAAAAACTAAAATGATTTTGTTTCCCAACTTTGCACCACCTCCCACTAGTGAGAGAAACCCATGTAACCACCGTGACCATCATCATAGCTGCCCACCTTACAGTGGGTCGGGCTGGTTGCAGTTATGAACAATGAAACACAAAGAAGGATACGATTTACTGTTCTTAGGCTGGCTTCACACCGATGTAATTGCACACATATTAATTTCAATGGGTCCATTTGCATTTCAGCATTTTGCATGCGAATTTTGGTTATGCACAGTAAAAATAGAATATATTCAGTTTTTTTGCATACTTGCGCACCAAAGATTCCTTTAGAAGTCAATGGGAAGGGTGTGCAATATGCAAGATGCGTAAAATACTGCATATTTCCACTGGAAAAATGACACATCAGGAACTAATTAGCAATTTCAATCGGTGCCTCTTTGTTTGCCATGCAGATGTACATGCCTTGTGGGCACAAAAACATTTGTTAATTCCACAGGCATGCACAAGTACACATAAGCTTGGGTAAAAAGTATAGTAAAATACGCGTATGCATGAGCAAATATGCACCGTAAGTGCATGCGTAAATGTGTTTATAACCCTGTGATACTTGCCTAAGAGGTTAAAAATACACTTAAGGCGAGTGAGTTCTGTGTCAAATATACGAGACTTAAAGATTTTGAATTTATATCTCGTACTTACATGAGACATAAATTCAAAATCTACGAAAAAAAATGACATTTTCTGGAGGGTTTTTTTCTAATTTTAATATGACTATTGGGGGATTCAAATGTAATTTCAGCGACAAAACAATTGAATTAACAGTAGTTGACACATAAGAGATAACACATGCCATCTAACATGCCTGCAGTCTTTTTTTCTGTGTGATTTCCTCTTCTGGATGTTAGTGAAATAGATATGACTCCATGTTCTATTGTATGCATAGCCATTCTGTAAGCCTGTAGCCATCTTCTTTGTCTCTTTTTTACTGTATTCATTTGTTCTCTTCTGAAGGTTTTATGGATATTAAAAGGTTATTTAATAAACCTTGAGTGAATCGCTAAGACTTTTGCTCCAGAAGAGAGCTACTGTGGCCTTAGACTGGCCGGCGGGTCAAACTGATATGTTCACATATGCTTATAAACATTCTATGTAAACATCTTATTGTTTACATTTACTGCTCCAAGAAGTTAATCATGTATGGTCAACTCTGCCCCTGCATGTGTTTGGTTGGCATTTTAGATGTTAAATCCTTTATCTTGTATATATTATATATTGTTTTGACTGCATTTGTCAATAAAGTGTCATTACTCTCTTGTCTCAGTGACCATGAAGCCTCATCTTCTAACTACCTTACAATATTGAATATGGTCTTAAGGCGAAAAAGAGCAGGGAGACTTCTTCCATGTTTAGGGTGCGTTCACACGAGCGTGTTTTTGTGCAAACTTAGGTGCGTACATACGTCCGCACCTAGGTACAAGCAAAAACACGCATGAACACAGCTGCGTTCTTGTTGTCAATGGAGCCGTGACTGCTGCCAGCGGCTCCATTGAAAACAATGCTCTGCCGGCCCCCTGCATTCTTTTTCAGGGAAGGGTTTTACATATAAGCCCTTCCCTGAAAAAGAAACAGATGTTTTCTTCACCCCTGCTAGTTAAAAGAATTACCTGCTGCTAAATCTGCCACATCTGTGGCAGATGCAGCAAAGGGAATTCTTCAATTCTCAACCACAGCTGTCACACATCCCCGTCAATGGCTTTTCAGGGAAGGGCTTCATAAGCCCTTCCCTGAAAAGCCATTTAAAAAGTGTATTTAAAAAAAAAACAATACTCACCTTCCTTCAGCTGCCAGGGCTCAGCCGCGACTTCTGGTGCTGTCCCCGGCTCTGTAGTTCTGAGCTATCAGCAGCCGAGGATTTAAAATCCCCGCCTGCTGGTAGCTCTGATTGTGATTGGCTGAGCACTTCAGCCAATCACAATCAGAGCTACCAGCAGGTTGGGATTTTAAATCCCCAGCTGCTGATAGCTCAAAACAGCAGTGCAGAGACGGGGACAGCGGCAGAAGTCTCCGCTGAGCCCCGGCAGCCGTCAATGGCTTTTCAGGGAAGGGCTTCATAAGCACTTCCCTGAAAAGCCTGGGCAAATCTGTCCAAAAACAACAAAAAAAAAATACCTGTCGAGGCTCAGCCGCGGCTTCTGCAGTTGCTCTCGGCTCTGTAGTGCTGCTGAGCTATCAGCAGCCAGGGATTTAAAACAATCAGGGCTGCCAGCAGGTGGGGATTTTAAATCCCCAGCTGCTGATAGCTCAGCAGCGCTACAGAGATGGGTACAGCGGCAGAAGTCGCGGCTGAGCCCCGGCAGCGGTCAGTGGCTTTCAAGGAAGGGCTTTTAGCCCTCCCCTGAAAAGCCTTTTAAAATAGTAAGAAAAAGAAAAAAAAAATACTCACCTGCCGGGGCTCAGCATCGGCTTCTGCCGCTGTCCCCAGCTCTGTAGCTCTCAGCTATCAGCAGCTGTGGATTTAAAATCCCCGTCTGCTGGTAGTTCTAATTGTGATTGGCTGAGTGCTTCAGCCAATCACAATCAGAGCTACATACAGGCGGGGATTTAAAATCCCTGGCTGCTGATAGCTCAGCAGCGCTACAAACCCGGGGACAGCGGCAGAAGTCGCGGCTGAGCCCCGGCAGCTGTCAATGGCTTTTCAGGGAAGGGCTTCATAAGCTCTTCCCTGAAAAGCCATTTAAAAGCAGGGTAAAAAAAAAATTACTTACCTGTCGGTCGCTGCTGTGTCCCCAGCGGGGATGAAGAATACATCTGCATGCAGCGGATGTTTCCTTCATTCCCGCTAGTTAAAAGAATTACCTGCTGCTACATCTGCCACATCTGTGGCAGATGCAGCAGAGGAATTCTTTAATTCTCTACCGCAGCTGTCACACATGTCAGCTGCGGTAGAGGATTCTGCTGCCAGCAATTGATTTCAGGGAAGGGCTTTGAATATAAGCCCTTCCCTGAAAATCAAGTAAAAGTGGTTTAAAAAACAAAAAAATAGATACTTACCTCCCTTCAGCTGCTGGGGCACAGCCGCATCTTCTCCTGCTGTCCCCTTCTCCTGCTGTCCCCTGCACTGTGGTGCTGATCTATCAGCAGGCGGGAATTTAAAATCCCCGCCTGCTGAAAGAGCTGACTGTTATTGGCAGAGGTGCTCAGCCAATCACAGGCAGCTCTCGTCCGTCATTCATTCGGAGACCAACAGCGGCTCCATTGAAGAGAATGCCTGCATTTTTTTTTTACACCAAAATTTTTTTTTTCAGGGAAGAGCTTATATTACTCTATGTAAATACAAAGTAAAATATAATGCCATGCTATTGTGCTTTCCATTGAACTAGATTGACCAGATGTTCGCTACGCATCTCTCTACATGCCGCTTATTTCTCTCTCTCCATGCCGCTTCTCTCTCTTCCTCTCTCCATGCTGCTTCTCTCTTCCTCACCCTCTTTCTCCCTGCCACTTCTCTCTTTCTCTCCCCCATCTTCATGCTGCTTCTCACTCCCTCCCCCCTCTCTATGATGCTTTTCTCTCCCTCTCTCTCCATGCCGCTTCCCTGTTCCTCCCTCTCTCTGCATGCCGTTTCTCTCTCCCTCCCCCCTCACCTTGCTGCTTCTTGCTCTCTCTATGCCACTTCTCTATCCCACCCCCTCCATGCCATTTTTCTCTCCCTCTCTCTTCATGCCACTTCTCTCCCTCTCAATGCTGCTTTTCTCTCCATCTCTCTCCATGCCGCTTCTCTCTCTCTCACCCTATGCCGCTTCCCTATGTTTGTGTATGTGAGTGTTTCTCTCTCTTTCTCACTCTCCAGCACTTCTCTCTCTCTATCTCTCTGGCACTTCTATTTCTCTCTCCAGCGCTTCTGTCTCTCTGGCGCTCCTGCCTCTCCAGCACTTTTCTCTCTCACTAGTGCTTTAGCCAGCAGGGATATTCATAGTCTTGCGATGGTGAGGGAGAGAGACATCGCGAGACTATGAACGTCACTTAGCAATACTTAACATGGGAATTTTGACTTGGCCTGATGGTTCACTCAATGTACCCACCTCAAATTTTAGGATTTTACTGTGGTGGTGAGGATCTAAGCAATCAAATGATCCTCCTAAGATCAGGCAAAGTGCTCAAAGACTGGTGCAAGAAAAAGCATGTAGGCTTTTTTTAATTAGATTTACAGAAGTATAATGCTGACTGAATAACAAGTCTTCATCATATCAGCCAGTAAAACTTTGGACAAATGAGCAAATCCTTTCTAATTAAACTAAAGTATGGCCAAACTGTGTTATTATTTAGTTGTTTAACTTTCGTATGATTGACAAGACTGAGATTGCATATCGCCATCTATATACTGTAACAACTGGGCGGAGTTTCAGCTGCAAGAGCTTTCTGTTATGTGGGGAAACACCCAAAAGGAATTTTCCTCCATATGTACTTGAATAATAAATATTACCTAACCTTGTCTCTGGGTTTAGCCACATTTAAAACCGAAATATATATTTGTCATGTCTCAGTTTTACTCATTTCTTAGTGCTTGCCAGAAAAGGTGCATTTTATTAAGAAGTAGCCTCTTTTCATGCCAACATCAGGCTTAACTTTTGATTACAATACAAACTCACCTTTTTGCCAAGGAATCTATATTTGCCAAATGTTTCTGAATTTATACATGTGTCGTCTTGTGAGCTGACTGAATGTAAATACTAGTTCTTACTGCCTGAATTCACGTTAGAACTTATTCACCAATAAATGCAGGAGGTCTAGCCAAATTACCGTATATACCGGCGTATAAGGCGACGGGGCGTATAAGACGACCCCCCAACTGTCACCTTATACGCCGGTAATATAGTGTAAAAAAAAAAAATCATTACTCACCTCCCCCGGTGTTCTGTCGCGCTCCGGCAGGATGTCGCTCGCTCCTCGTCCCCGGCGCAGCATTGCTTTCTGAATGCGGGGCTTGGAATCCCCGCCTCCAGAAAGCTAATACACACGCCGTCAGCCAGTTACAGCCATTCAATGACAGCATTGAATGGCTGTGATTGGCTGAAGGCGCACGTGGCTTCAGCCAATCACACCCATTCAATGATGTAATTGAATAGTGTGATTGGCTGAAGGCACGTGCGCCTTCAGCCAATCACAGCCATTCAATGCTGTCATTGAATGGCTGTAACTGGCTGACGGCGTGTGTATTAGCTTTCTGGAGGCGGGGATTCCAAGCCCCGCATTCAGAAAGCAATACTGCGCCGGGGACGAGGAGCGAGCGACATCCTGCCGGAGCGCGACAGAACGCCGGGGGAGGTGAGTAATGATTTTTTTTTTTACACTTTTTTTTTGGTATTACCGGCGTATAAGACGACCCCCGACTTCAGAGCAGATTTTTCGGGGTTCAAAAGTCGTCTTATACGCCGGTATATACGGTAGCTTAAGATGAGCAAACATTTGATTTTAGTAATGCCTCTAAGATAACCACCCAAATGTAACAAACCACAGGCACAACATTAAATTATTTTCTGTGCTAAATGGAGCGCTCCAAATTTAACAACTTACCAGAACAGGGATAAATTACCATGAGCATTAGATGGGATAAATTACCATGAGCATTAGATGGACATTACATTCTTATTTCTATGTAACTAAACATAACCAAACTTTTTGGAAATATTCATTTTTCGCATTGGCTAAGAGAGCCGTTACATTAGGTGAAAGCTCCCTGTTTTCTGTGGATCACTTGTTTTTGACTCCAGAAAGTAATCCTCTTATTCTTCCATGTACACCAATACAAGTTATCTAAGGTGTAAGTACTAGGGGCAGATAATGTTTCTTTAAGTAAGAAAATAGGGATGTTGACCTGTATATTGCAACTGTTTTCCTTCCAGGGCAATGCAAAAAAAAACATGAGGATGCTATTGCTATAGTACTATAGCCCTTTAAGATAGTACAATTTGATATATTTATGTCGGGTGCTTATTGTGGGGCCTCCTCCGACACTGGCCTTTTAGCTGTCATTCCGTAGGGCTCTCCCAAATGGTACTACCTTTCTTTGATGTAGCTGGGGTTAAAGCACCTGAAAGTAGTGATTGCTTTAATTAATGTATCTTCAGAATCTGAGTAGTTCACTGTACTACTACTATTGCTACTATATGCGTATACATAAATTTACAGTTGCAAGAAAAAGTAAGTGAACACTTTGTAATTACTTAGATTCCTGCTTTGATGACTAATAAAATGTGGTCTGATTGTTATCTAATAGATGAACAATGTTGCCCCAGGGCAACCAAGAGCCTGTTGGTTATGACCCCATAGAAGTAAAGCATGATCTTTGTTATATAAATGAAAATACTAGGAATTCAAGATTCTTGCAGCTCCTATAGATTAAAGTATTCATGGATCATAGATCATGCCATAATGGTATAAAAATTGTGAGGTTACCAAGCTGACTGTTATCATGCTAGAATATGGAGGGATTGAACGCCGGACACGATCTTCCACATGTGTATACAGGGCAGCAATAAAGTCCTGAGCTAAAATGTAACAACTAGATTGTTACCTAGTTCACAATTCATAGGCAAACACAATCTAACTAAACTAATAACACACAAACAGTTGTACAATTCATGTATTCTATTGTGCACATTGAATAAACACCCAGAGCACAGGCAGAAAAAGTAAGTGAACCTCAGTGTTAATGATTTCTCCAAGAGCTAATTGGCAAAATGTGCTTCAATTAAAAAGATTAGATTGGAAGTGTGGGCTTTACAAGCGCTATGTCCATTAAAAAAGGCCCATAAACCTGGATATTGACAAATCTGTTCTTCCCAAGAGAGTTTTCTTAGTGTGAACCATGCCTTGATGCAATTAACTTTTGAAAGATCTCAGAGGATGTGTTATTCAAAGTGTGGGAAAAAAGGAAGTCAACACTTCCAACAAACATTTTTTATAGCTGAAAATAAGATTTACACAACAGTGAGGGGGAATTTTGAAGCATTCCTCTCTTCAAATGTGTTTCAGTTGGTCATTATTTCTGGGATGCCTTATGTGCTCAGCCCTCTTGAGGTCATGCCACAGCATCTTGATAGAGTTAAAGTGTAACTGCACTTTCTAGAAACCTTTAACATGTCATAGGGTTATGTCAAAAGTTTTGATCGCTGGGTACCACCTGGTGTTTTGCTACTGCAATGGAGGGTTTGCCAATCTAAGATGTTGACCATATATTCACATTGGTGTAAAGCACGCATAGGAGTAATAAAAATTAAGACACAGCTGGGGCATAGGTTATTTGATGGTGGTTTGGGATAATATATTTATTTTATTCAAGGACATGTACATGTAATGATATATTTAGTATGTACAGTCATAATATCAAAGCTTACAATGCGGTTATAAGTGGAAATGCATATATTTTGCATAGATGGAGGATTGGCCTTCAGAATAATTTCCTCTGGTAGACCCCAGGAACCCCAGTCTGTAACTGAGTTCAACTGTTCCACATGGAAATGTCCGTTCTCTACTTGTTAACAAATACTGGTTTGTGAAATATTTTGGATGTAAAATTTGACTAGTTTTGAGACAACTATGGCCTCCTGCAGATGGTCAGGTCGGATCCCGCTGCGAGAATTCTCGCAGCGGGACGCGACCCATGCCCATGCATTGACCCGCTGCTCACCTCCTCCTGGCATCTTGCTCTGCTCTGCTACCACCCAGCCGCACATGCTCAGAGCAGAGCCGGCGTGTCAGAGGTGACGTTTCCGCTCGGGCCTCTGTGAGGCTCACAAAGAAATAGGACATGCCGCAATTTGTTTATCACGCGAGTTTTCACACCGTCAAATCGCGGCTGTCTGCATAGGATTGCATTATCTAATGCAATCCTATGGCAGCGGACACGGGCAGAAATTCTGCAGGAAATCCTGCCGCGGAATTTCCGCCCATGTGCAGGAGGCCTAACATATCTTTGTTTTTCTTAGAAATGTTATAAAAAAAGGTTACATTCTAGAGACCAAGGGATTTTGGTCACATGTCTTGAATGCACTATTTATTCCAATATCATTTGGCTGTTTAATCCAAAGCACTTTTTTTTTTGTTTCAGGGACATTTGCATAAGTACCAACTGTCCTTTTTATCCATAGGAATTTGTTTTACAAAAGGTCAATTCTTTGTAGCTGCAAAGGCAGCATAAAGAGATTTTTTCAGGCCAACTGTTCTTGTCTCACATGTGATGCTTAAGCTATAACAGGAGAAACTGAATTACAGCTCTGTACCACAGTGTACAACTGTAGAGAGAAAAAGTCTCTTAACAGCTTTTAATCACATACCAGGGCGAGAGGAAAACTTAAACATATGTTATATTTGTAGATTATAGCCTTTTCCTAAGTACAAAGAAGACTATACTATGAACAACAGCTGAATTTTGAATACAGGGATTTATAATCTTTCCCTTTGTAGCATTCTCATTGTTTGTATGAGATGTTATCGCCGTGATTACAAAGTCATCATAATGTCCATCTCCAAAAATGTTTTCAAATTCCCTGACTATTCAGGCGAACATACATTTGAACCACTTATTTTTCTATGATAAATAAGCATATTACTGCTGTTATTGTACATCCTGAACAAATAGCCTGTGGTCATCTGGCAGTTCTAAGCTATGCTGAGATCATTATCTACCTTATTTATAGTTGTCTTATTTATCTGCATCTCATGAAGGCCTCCAGCAAAATTAAAGGGGATGGGGGTGATAATGGTTCTCGTTGAAGAGACAAAATAAGTGTAAGGAGACTTAAGGCCCTTTTAAATAACACGATGGTCGCGCAACTCATTCATTAGATTGAGCGGTTTGCATGATAATTGTGTAGTGTGAACGCATGCAGTGAAAAAGCGATGAGCGATAAATCGATGATTGGATCTTTCATGCAGACCTAAGAGTCATTGTTGGTCTGCCGCTGCATCGTTCCACTTGAAAAGGCCATCATTCCTCTCTGTGAATGGAGGCAAGCACGCCAGAGCAATCTCCAGGCTCACTCCGCCTTCATTCACTGAGCGATAATCGCTCCTGTGTAAAAGCACAGGAGCGCTCATCGCTGAGACGGCTGAGGCTGTCAGGCACTAAAGTGCTGGACAGTAATCCCGTGTAAGAGGGACATGCATGTTCACAAATAAGCTATATGCATATTATGAGGATCATGTACTAATAGAATTTTTCTGCAGTCTGCTTATTTTTTCATTGCAGTTCCTAATCAAAAATGTCAGTATTTATGACTATTACACAGCCTCTCATATGTGTACTGGATTTTTTTTTCTAGCCAATGCTCCATAGGCTAGAACTATGCAAATAAGCTAGTGTGAGCCAAAACAGACACTCCTCAAACAGAAAGCGTGACCCATTTGCAGACAGCCTTGTTTGGTGGCTTTTGCCTCTCACCAGTACAGAACAGGGTGCTAGTTTACTGGATGAAATGCCTTAAGGCCCATTTACACGTAACACATGCCGCTCAAAATTCATTCAAATGAACGAAAATGAGCGATAATCGTCACGTGTAAATAGGGGCATCATGTACTTTTTGTAAATTTCATTTTATGAAAGCTGTCCAAAAGAAAATATTTGTTGCCCCTAGCAACCAATCGCAGCGCAGCTTTCATTTTACCTAAGCAGTATAAGAAATAGCAACCAATCACAACACAGTTTTCATTTTACCTCCGCAGTATAAGAAATGAAAGCTGCGTGTGATTGGTTGCTATTGGCAATAAAAATTACAGGGGAAGTTGGTGAGTTTTCATTTTTCAATTCTGCCAGTATTTGTCGCCGGGTGCTGAAGAACGCTCATACAAAATTTCATTCAAATCGGACCAAAACTGTAGATGTGCATCTACAAACAAACAAACAGATTTTGCGTTTTATATATACAATAAAATGGTGTATAAAATAAGCACAAATATTTAGAGAAAATTATAATAACAATAGTAAAAACTGCATAAGAAAAGGTGTAGGATGTGTATTCGAATCAAATGTAAGGGTGCGTTCACACAAGTGTGTTTTTGTGCGTACATACGCAGGCACAAAGACATGCTTCTATTTGAAACAATGCGTGCATTCCCTATGGTGTGTGCACATGTCCATAGTTTGCAGGTGCGTGCCTGCAAAGATAGGACATGCGTGCACCATTGGGAAAGAACGCATTGTTTTCAATGCTGCCGCAGCTGCTGCCGGCGGCTCCATTGAAAAGAATGCTCTGCCGGCACCACTGCATTCTTTTTCTGGGAAGAGCTTTACATATAAGCTCTTCCCTGAAAAAAAAAAAATTGTGTAAAAAAAAAAAAAATGCAGGCATTCTCTTCAATGGAGCCGCTGCTGCTACATTGTCTACATTGACAGACTTAACATTTGGAGACCATGGGGTTTTGGGGTCCCAAAAGTTAACCTAAAAGAATAGGGATATGGAGAGACTAAAAATTGGCACAAACAGTGTGCATAAGGAGATTCCAGATTGAACAGAGGAGATGAAAAAGAGACTAGGATTATAAGGGAAAGTAAAGGTGTCTGTTATGGGAAAAGGAAGAGAGTGTGGATGTACAATGGAATTTGGGAATACAATGTGTTGAGTGATCGGGCAATGATACACAAAGTGGGACTGCTATAAGAATAAGCAGAGGGAACACAACAGTCGGAATGGATGAAGATGGAGGGAAGGGAATGGAACAAGAAAGGAAAGTTGGGAGTGTATATGGAAGCAAGGGAGGAATGGACAATGGTATAGTATACCTGTGTGAAAATAGGAAACCAGGACCAGAGAAGTAACAGAATGCAGGTGCAGTAGAGATTTAAATGCCCGGGGGAAAGAAAAGCAAGACATTTAAATCTCCACCTTCTGATTGTCCAGGGAAGTGAAAGGGCAGGGTGACAAAAGTTTTTTTAAAAAGGCACGCGGAGAATGGGCAAGAAATTCAGATTTGGATCCCTGTTTACTGATTGGCTGAGAAGAAGTGAAGGCGTGGGCCAATGAGGATTTGAGAAAATATGGTGAAAGGATGGGATGTAAAAGTCCGCGTGCATCTGTATGGTAGGGAGAAGAGAAGGGACGTGATGGGACTTGGGAATGGGCACATAATGGGAGTGGTGGTGGCACTAAGGTGAAACCTGGAATGGCTGGCTGAAATAAGAGATGTGGTAAACAAAGACAAATAAATACATATAATAGATATACAAACGAGAGAAAGATGGATAGCAGCAAATAAGATAAGCCAAAGGGAAAGGAGGACAGATTGTGGGGGTAAAAATATACGTATAGAAAAGCCACATATAAAATAGGAAAAGGCAAAAAAAAGAAAACAAGATGTAAAATATGCCTACGCATATGTACTACATGCTGAATAAGTGTTTATAAGTGTCTTGAATGTATAAATGATATGTTGAAAGCATTGTTATGTAAGCTCAACCATACAAAACATTCTCTAAACTTTCATTAAGGCCGATTGGTATTCATGTGTTTAGCTTAAAGATCCAAATCATCTCCCTTTTCCTAGTGCTTCAAATCTGTTAGCTATAAGGACAGAAACTTGTTCTACAATTGTGATGGAGAATGTCTTTTATATGTAATCGCCCTTTCCTTTATATATGAATATATCTAATTAGCTTGGCATAGTCAGCCCTTTCCCTCTTTTTTTGAGTTCTATTAACAGGTGCATTCATTCTTGCATTACATGATATGTTAATTTATTCTTCACCTGCGCTGTAACTGCTCTGTGTTTTACGAATATAATTTCCTTCAATTTATGCTCTTGAGAAGCCGGCAACCAGCTCTTTTGTCTGCCGCTTGTACTTCTTATTACACATCTGTCCCTGTGTCAATCAAAACATCAGTCCATCTGTTATTTAATTTTACTAGCACTTAATAATTAGTTTTTATTAGTTAATAGTTGCATTTATTATTAGCTTATATGTATTATAGTCAGCAGTAGCGCTAACACGTGCTAAACCACCGTTACATTCGTCTTCCTTTTTAATTACAATTAGTGTAATTTCTTTCATTTTGTATTTGATACATTTGTCATCTATCAGGTGACCCATTGGCATTGCCCGTGGTTTTGAGCTGCGGGAGTTTTAAATCTCCCTATCCTCCCGCATTACTGTGTAAGTGGTACTACTATCGCAATAAGTCTGCGAAACAGGTATGCTTTGCTTGTGTCAAATTTGTTGTAAAAGGATAGCAGCTGCCTGGAAATCATGACACGTCACACTCAGCTTTGTGTGATTGAAAGATCTGTGCTTTATGTTATCATTCAGCAAGTTTTATAGTCTTAAATCAAAGGGAGCGCTTATCTGCCTAGCCAATAAACAAGCATTCTTTAGAACATTAGTTTTGTTTTGTCATTTTGTTGTCCGATATTTGAGCACATGCTATGTCATCTTAGTTTCTTATCAAGGGTGTTTCTTCTGGCTGTGTCATCTTGATAAACAAGCTGAAGCAGCTATGCAAGACTATGCCCTGTAGCTAAAAAGCTTCTTAATTAGAGATGAGCGAGCATACTCGCTAAGGCAAAGTACTCGAGTGAGCAGTGCCTTATTCGAGTATCTGCCCGCTCATCTCTAAAGATTCGGCTGCCGGCGTGGGTGACAGGTTAGTTGAGGCGGTGACCAGTGGGGATCGGGGGGGAGAGAGGGAAAGAGAGATCTCCCCTCCATTCCCCCCCCTCCCCCGGCTCTCCCCCGCTGCTTCCTGCCCCCCGCCGGTAGCCGAATCTTTAGAAACGAGCAGACAGATACTCGAATAAGGCACTACTTGCCAAAGTGGTTTGCCTTAGCGAGTATGCTCGCTCATCTCTATTCTTAATATATAATATCTATTTTCTTACAGCTACACATACAATTTGATCACAACAAGGAATTTAATCATTAAAAGGAATATAAAGATACTTCTGGCAATGTTACATGAATATATTCTCTAACAGAATGATGAAGGTGCCGGTCTGCAACAGAAACACATTGTCTAACTTCAATAAAGTATTATTGATCTATTCCCTTGGAGATACCAATTTTCCTAATCCTTTATTTAATGTACTCTATTTTCATGTCTCTCTGTACTATGGAGCATATTTGTAATTGGAAAAAACTAGTAGTGAGTTTAACCCCTTTTAATTTGATAAGTTTCCTATGCAATTTTCTATTTTACAATCTGAAGGCATTGTTTTTTGCATCCACTGGCCTTCCTGACTGTGGTTTTGACATTCAAAAAACCTGACCACATTACACGGTAAAATGATACCTGCTCAGCCAAAATAACTGTGTGATGTCATAGTGTTTTCACAAAGAAAAATGGGACAATCGTTCAATCTCTGACACAAGCACACCACACATTAATTGTAGGACCATTATATTCATGTTGAACAAATTCATGGGGATGTTCATTAGCCCATATTCTTAGGTTGTGCAGATGTCCCGAAAAATGAACTAAACAATGTAAAAACTGCTCAGCATTGTCAATTTTATTTCAAGTGACAAAACACACTGCACTTTACATTGACACATTGCCATTTTGTGTATTCTTGTCAAAATGTATACGTTCTCCCAGGGGCGTACCTAAAGGCTCAGGGGCCCGGGTGCAAAAGTTCAGCTCGGGGCCCCCCCTTGGGCCTCCACCCCCCACATCTGCCCCTTGGCGTAATCTTTCCAAACATGACGCATTTCCTGAACATGAAAATTTGTTTGTAGCCCCGCAG